>NW_028319691.1:0-97897 GCF_062004578.1 Staurois parvus | reverse complement strand
CATGTTGTTTTATGTACGCCATTTTAAGTATTAAGTTAGCTTTTTGCAGATATATTAGAAGTTTATTGAAACTGTTTTAGTTTTTCAAGGATGTATCAACAGAAGCTAACATGACCCTGACAATGTCTTTGTCTGGTTGTTTCTCAGAAAGTTAGCCAAAACAATTTGTACCGAGAAATGTATATGTTATGTTTCATGTAGTTAGCTCATGATGGAAATTTACAAGTTACAGTTTTGAAACTCGCTCCCCCCTCCCTTATTATTATCTGTAGTCTATATAATCTTAGTAATTTCTAATAAAATTTGAACATCTCTGAACATAAGCTGCCGTTATTTCCGTGTTCAAGGGGTGTTCCCAGAATTCTGCTGATAAACCAGGAATCTCTCCACAGACTGGGGGTCTCTGAGGGGATAAAGAAAATCATCCTTTCAGGCACTTTTACCCCTGTAACGGAACCGGTAGCCGACCGCACTTGGGTATATTCCGTTATCCTGCAGCTTCCCCTGTCCGAACGCCATCCACGGACCACACCCTGAAATCCCCCAGGAAAAAGACAGCACCCAGCTCTTACTAAAACAGGAAGCCAACACTTTTATTGTACACAAAACAACATGTTTATACAGAGGGCGGGGAAAGACAACCAGGGACAGGAAACACATCATCAGCCCACCCCATCCAACCAGACACAGAACAATGGGATGCAACCATGCAGCAAAGGATATTGACCAACCCCCACACCAATACACAAACAATACATCCCATAATAGTTGGCTGGACAGGAAGACACAGCACAATGGGGGGTAGCACATGGCAAACAGACAATGGACAGCCATGTGGCCTAGACAAAGGAGCACACACTATACACAAGACTCAGACATTCACATACACACCCTGTACCCCTTAACAGGCACAGGGTGGGTTAAACATAATGAGGGGGACATGAGCTGACCAAGCGGTCCCCCCACCCCCAAAAGTCACTCCCGTCACAACCCCCTTCCTGCCCAGGCCAATTTTCAGGTTTCAGCGCTCTCACACTTTGAATGACAATTGCGCGGTCATACAACACTGTACTCAAACTTAAATTTTATAATTTTCTTCACACAACTAGAGCTTTCTTTTGGGGTTTTTATTTTTTGCTTAATTACCAATAAAAGACCAAAAATTTTGAAAAAAAACCTCACGTTTTTCTTTGTTTCTGTTAGCAAATAAATAATTGTTCTTCATAAATTTAGGCCGAGATGTATTCTGCTCCATGTCTTTGATGAAAAAAACCCAAATTAGGATGTATTATTTATCTGTAGGAAAGTTATAGAGTTCACAAACTATGGGATAGATCTGCAAACCGATCAATCCTGAAGTACTGACAGCCAATCTAATTTCTTGAGGTCCAAGAATGTCAGAACAATACAGATATCCCCCAAATGTCAGGACAGTACAGATATCCCCCAAATGTCAGAACAGTACAGATATCCCCCAAATGTCAGGACGGTACAGATATCCCCCAAATGTCAGGACAGTACAGATATCCCCCAAATGTCAGGACGGTACAGATATCCCCCAAATGTCAGGACAGTACAGAGATCCCCCAAATGTCAGGATGGTACAGAGATCCCCCAAATGTCAGGACAGTACAGAGATCCCCCAAATGTCAGAACAGTACAGATATCCCCCAAATGTCAGGACAGTACAGATATCCCCCAAATGTCAGAATGGTACAGATATCCCCCCCAAATGTCAGGACGGTACAGATATCCCCCAAATGTCAGAACGGTACAGATATCCCCCAAATGTCAGGACAGTACAGATATCCCCCCAAATGCCAGGACAGTACAGATATCCCCCAAATGCCAGGACAGTACAGATATCCCCCAAATTGTCAGAACAGTACAGATATCCCCCAAATGTCAGAACAGGACAGATATCCCCCAAATGTCAGGACGGTACAGATATCCCCCAAATGTCCGGACAGTACAGATATCCCCCAAATGTCAGGACAGTACAGATATCCCCCAAATGTCAGGACAGTACGGATATCTCCCAAATGTCAGGACAGTACAGATATCCCCCAAATGTCAGGACGGTACAGATATCCCCCAAATGTCAGGACGGTACAGATATCCCCCAAATGTCAGAACGGTACAGATATCCCCCAAATGTCAGGACAGTACAGATATCCCCCAAATGCCAGGACAGTACAGATATCCCCCAAATGCCAGGACAGTACAGATATCCCCCAAATTGTCAGAACAGTACAGATATCCCCCAAATGTCAGGACAGTACAGATATCCCCCAAATGTCAGAACAGTACAGATATCCCCCAAATGTCAGGACAGTACAGATATCCCCCAAATGTCATAACAGTACAGATATCCCCCAAATGTCATAACAGTACAGATATCCCCCAAAGGTCAGAGCAGTACAGATATCCCCCAAATGTCAGAACAGTACAGATCCCCCCCAAATGTCAGGACGGTACATACAAATGTCAGGATGGTGCAGATACCCCTAAAATGTCAGGACAGGACAGATATCCCCCAAATGTCAGGACAGTACAGATATCCTCCAAATGTTAGAACAGTACAGATATCCCCCAAATGTCAGGACAGTACAGATATCCCCCAAATGTCAGAATGGTACATATATCCCCCCCAAATGTCAGGACGGTACAGATATCCCCCAAATGTCAGAACGGTACAGATATCCCCCAAATGTCAGGACAGTACAGATATCCCCCCAAATGCCAGGACAGTACAGATATCCCCCAAATGCCAGGACAGTACAGATATCCCCCAAATTGTCAGAACAGTACAGATATCCCCCAAATGTCAGAACAGGACAGATATCCCCCAAATGTCAGGACAGTACAGATATCCCCCAAATGTCAGGACAGTACGGATATCCCCCAAATGTCAGGACAGTACAGATATCCCCCAAATGTCAGGACGGTACAGATATCCCCCAAATGTCAGGACGGTACAGATATCCCCCAAATGTCAGAACGGTACAGATATCCCCCAAATGTCAGGACAGTACAGATATCCCCCAAATGCCAGGACAGTACAGATATCCCCCAAATTGTCAGAACAGTACAGATATCCCCCAAATGTCAGGACGGTACAGATATCCCCCAAATGTCAGGATAGTACAGATATCTCCCAAATGTTAGGACAGTACAGATATCCCCCAAATGTCAGGACAGTACAGATATCCCCCAAATGTCAGGACGGTACAGATATCCCCCAAATGTCAGGACAGTACAGATATCCCCCAAATGTCAGGACGGTACAGATATCCCCCAAATGTCAGGACGGTACAGATATCCCCCAAATGTCAGGACGGTACAGATATCCCCCAAATGTCAGAACGGTACAGATATCCCCCAAATGTCAGGACAGTACAGATATCCCCCAAATGCCAGGACAGTACAGATATCCCCCAAATTGTCAGAACAGTACAGATATCCCCCAAATGTCAGGACGGTACAGATATCCCCCAAATGTCAGGATAGTACAGATATCTCCCAAATGTTAGGACAGTACAGATATCCCCCAAATGTCAGGACAGTACAGATATCCCCCAAATGTCAGGACAGTACGGATATCCCCCAAATGTCAGGACAGTACAGATATCCCCCAAATGTCAGGACGGTACAGATATCCCCCAAATGTCAGGACGGTACAGATATCCCCCAAATGTCAGAACGGTACAGATATCCCCCAAATGTCAGGACAGTACAGATATCCCCCAAATGTCAGGACAGTACAGATATCCCCCCAAATGTCAGGACAGTACAGATATCCCCCAAATGCCAGGACAGTACAGATATCCCCCAAATTGTCAGAACAGTACAGATATCCCCCAAATGTCAGGACGGTACAGATATCCCCCAAATGTCAGGATAGTACAGATATCTCCCAAATGTTAGGACAGTACAGATATCCCCCAAATGTCAGGACAGTACAGATATCCCCCAAATGTCAGGACGGTACAGATAATTCAAAAAATAAATGACTTGAGGTCTCCCCAAAATCCGTACCAGACCCTTATCTGAGCCTGCAGCCTGGCAGGTCAGGAAAGAGGGGGAGGGGATGATTGACACTCCCCCCCAAACTACACCAGGGCACATTCCCTCAACATGGAGTGGTGAATTGGTGCAGGGGGCTTCCCCCCACAAAGAGAACAGTATGATCTGGTGCTTAACTAGGACCAATGGTAATGCAAACAATATGTAAGGGAGTCCTTATAAGTCCTAATTACTCTGACAAAGTCCTTTTAAGGCCCAGAATTCCACAGTATACAAAAAATCCAAAGAGTTGCCGGCGGCAGCCGTCCACAGGGAGTGACCAGCTATGTAGGGAGGGACAGGAGGTGCCAGCTAAGTGCAGTATGTGTATATGCAGTATATATATATATGCGTGGGTTTCCTCCGGGTACTCCGGTTTCCTCCGACACTCCAAAGACATGCTGGTAGGTTAATTGGATCCTGTCTAAATTGGCCCTTGTATAAGAATGTGAGTTAGGGACCTTAGATTGTTCGCCCCTTGAGGGTTAGGGACTGATGTGAATGTACAATATATATGTAAAAGTGCTGCGTAAATTGACAGCGCTATACAAGTACCTGCAATAAATAAAGAAATATAAATACGTGATTTCTCTTTTCCTGGTAGGGGGCGTGGTCGAGCCATTCACGTCTGCGACTGTCAATCACCGGTCCTGGCCGGTAATTACCCGCCCAGTGATTACCGAGCATCTTCCATGGGGAGGAAGATTGTTTTGTTTACAAAACAATAGAGGAAGATTGTTTTGTTTACAAACAATCTTCCTCCCTGTCAGCTTGGGCACACTGCACAGCACAGCCATCCAGAGCAGTGTGATTACAGTGAAGCACACACCACCGCCCCCTAGTAATACACTCCCAGCACACAGTTAACCCTTTGATCGCCCCTCATGTTAACTCCTTCCTGCCCAGTGCCATTCGTACAGTATCAGTGCTTTTTATTAGCACCGATCACTGTATTGGTGTCACTGCAGATGTCAGTGACACCAAGTTGATTCCTCCCCAGTGTCAGAATGTCCGCCGAATTCCCGCTGAAAGTTGCTGATTGTCGCCATTACTAGTAGAGAAAAAAAATCTCATTATCTATACCGCCATTTGTGAACGCTATAACTTTCATGTAAACCAATTAATTTACACGTATTGGGATTTTTTTTAGCAAAGACACAGATCAGGATACATTTTGGCCAAACTTTATGACAAAATTTGATTTTTTAAATTTTTTTACAGGACATGTTTAATAGCAAAATGTCCAAAATCTTGTTTTTTTCCTCAAAATTGTTGGTCATTTTTTTGCTTATAGCGCAAAAAATAAAAAACGTACAGGCGATCAAATACCACCAAAAGAAATCTCAATTCGTGGGAAAAAAGGATGTAAATTTAATTTGTTTCCTGTGTTGCATGACCGCGCAATTGTCAGTTAAAGTAACGTAGAGTTGTAATGAAAAAAATTGCCTGGTCAGGAGGGGGGGATCCTCTGGAGGGGGAGGGGTTAAAGAGGTTAAAACACTCACAAGAGGACTACAAAATTCAGATTAGTAGGTCCTTAGCTCGCTGCTTTAGCAGGGTCTGCCACTGTCATCTGGGCTGGAAGATGGGAGAACGGAGCCGGGATGTCCTGTGTATGTGAGGAAGTGCACCGGAACCCGCGTGGAACGCACGGGAGGGAGTTACATCACCGGAAGGAGGCGAGGATCGGGACAAGGAAGGAGGAGAGGATCGGGACAAGGAAGGAGGAGAGGATCGGGAACAGGAAGGAGGCAAGGATTGGGACCAAGAAGGAGGAGAGGATCGGGACCAGGAAGGAGGTGAGGATCAGGACCAGGAAGGAGGAGAGGATCGGAACCAGGAAGGAGGTGAGGATCAGGACCAGGAAGGAGGTGAGGATCAGGACCAGGAAGGAGGAGAGGATCGGGACCAGGAAGGAGGAGAGGATTGGGACCAGGAAGGAGGAGAGGATCGGGACCAGGAAGGAGGTGAGGATAAGGACCAGGAAGGAGGTGAGGATCGGGACCAGGGAGGAGGAGAGGATCGGGACCAGGAAGGAGGCGAGGATCGGGACCAGGAAGGAGGCGAGGATCGGGACCAGGAAGGAGGAGAGGATCGGGACCAGGAAGGAGATGAGGATCAGAACCAGGAAGGAGGCGAGGATTGGGACCAGGAAGGAGGAGAGGATCCGGACCAGGAAGGAGGAGAGGATCGGGAACAGGAAGGAGGCGAGGATCGGGACCAGGAAGGAAGAGAGGATCCGGACAAGGAAGGAGGTGAGGATTGGGACCAGGAAGGAGGCGAGGATCGGGACCAGGAAGGAGGAGAGAATCCAAAAATCAAATCTATTTTAAGTATCCCCTTTTTCCCAGGAATGTGCTGAATCCCAGCAGCCTTCCCCTCAGATCTTCTAAAAAAAGCACTGACACTGTACTAATGGCACTGGGCAGGAAGGGGTTAACATCTGGGGAGATCAAAGGGTTAACTGTGTGCTGTGTTACTATAAGCTGTGTCCATGTGCTTCTCTGTAATCACACTGCTTTGGATGGCTGTGCTGTGCATAGCCATCCAAAGCAGTGTGTACAAGCTGACAGGGAGGAGAACTGTCCTCCTCCTCGTCGGAGATGCTCAGCAGTCACCGGGTGAGTGATCACCGGCCAGGATCCGGTGATTTACAGCCACTTCCATGAATGGTGGCACTACCCTACCGTATATATACGTGATTTTGCACACCCGTGCCGCCCTGTAGCAGTATTTCTGCTATATGGTGGACGGGAAGCGGTTAATTACCACCTTACTCAGCCACAGAACCTGGGTCATTAATATGTGTTCGGGTGTAAAGGGATGAGGCAGCCACCCTATTTGGGCACAGAATGTGGAGATGAGGCCACTGCCCCCTGAACGTGGGCACGGGGTGCCTTGCAAGGGGGAGGCGTATGGTACATTAAGGAAGAGGCTGCATGATCATTACTTCCCATTTCTCAGCCACTAGTGATGGTCTGCACACCCCCTGTGTTTGGGTCGCGGTAGAAAGTTATACTGCGAACATCGAACATAATGCAGGTCTATGGGACTTGAAAATGTAAATTTAAAAAATGCCCATTTGGACGGCTTATATGCAAATTATTGGCCATAAACATGGTATGGGGACTTGGGCACTGCCCTGAGGGACATGAATCAGTGAAAAAAAACATTTCAAAAACTACTGTTTTTAAAGGGGTAGTCATTTTCATTGCTTAAAGTTAAAAAAAATGAAAAATTCCTTTAAATATCATGCCTGGGGGGGGGGGGTCTCCTTAAACAACCTGCAAAGTTGCACATCTGTGTATTAAACCTGCTGCAGCAAGACTGACATTTAAAAAAAAAAAAAGCAGCATGGAGTCCCCCCGCCTAATCTATACCAGACCCCTTAGGTCTGGTAGGAAGGTTAGGAGGGACCCCACAGTAAAAATGTATTTTAAAAAATTGTGTGGGGTTCCCCCTAAAAGCCATACCAGACCCTTTAGGCTTGATAGGACTTTTTGGGGAACCGCACCTCCCAAAATGGAGGAGAGCATGGGATCCCCCCCTAAATTCCTACCAGACCCTTGATCTGAGCACAGGCCTGGCAGGCCAGGAAAGGGGGTGGGGAAAATGACTCCCCCCCCCTCTGGGTCTTACCAGGCCACATGCCCTCAGTGTCCCCATGCCAATGAGAACAAGGGCCTCTTCCCCACAACCCTGGTCCAGTGGTTGTGGGGGTCTGTGGGCAGGGGGGCTCATTAGTATCAGGGTACCCCTTAAATAAGGGGGCACCCTGATGCTGCTCCCCTTGTGTGTGAGTAAGGGGTACTTGTAAAAAATATATAAACCAGACTTTTGAAAATATCCTTTATTGAACAAAAAACAAAAAATATGTTTTTGACAAGTCTTTTATTTAAAAAAAATGGTTTCAGTGTTGTAATCCATCATCAATCACAGCGTCCCGTGTTGTCCTGACGAAATAAAAAAATCCCGACACCCGCCGACCCGTCTGCACCTGCAGAGTACTCGCCGATATCAACATTTGCAAGTCAGACGTAAACAAACGTCACCTCTAGCTCCAGCCAATTATGTACATCTGACCGGCACTTGTCAGTACTGTCATCCACAATTGGGCGGAGCTAGCGGTGACATCCCTGCTAGCTCCTCTCAATTGCCGTGAGCCATGATTGGCCAAGGTCACTGAGACTTTTGGTCAATCATGGCTCTTATTGTGAATTCAGCTGTGATTGGCCAAAGCATTGCACCTGACCTGTGGTCAGGTGCAATGCTTTGGCCAATTACAATGTGTCACCAGAGCACATTGCACCATGGGGCATACGGGCGAATGGCCCGCTGAACGCCCCAGATGTTCGTGTGTTCAGCAAACACTCGAACATATAGACCATCCCTACAAGCCACCAAGGCTGTATGCCTGTAGGCAGGTGCAGTCTGCTTTCTTCACTGTAGATGGCACCCGGCACATCCTGGAAAATAAGTCAAAGGATAATCATTTTTTTCTATGGTTTCTTGGCTTCTGGAGGCAGCGTTCCGGTTCGCTACTATGTGTCCAGGTGACCTTTGGTGGCCATCTTTGGTGACCCCCATGTTTTGTCACATCCCATCTATTAGGGAAAGTGATAGTGGAAGGGAAAGGTTCCTGATGAGTAGGAACAGGCTAGCACCCTCCTAGATAGCTAAAGGGAGATGGAGTTAATTGGAAGTTGGGAGGGCTGAGCAGCAGTCCAGGTGTAATAGTTAGCAGGGTGAAATTAAGTCAGGGCTGAGATGCTCTGTAGAGCAGTTCCCTGACACCTCCCCTGATCTAGAGACTTGGAGGAGTCTCTAGAACTCAGCTAGTGGTGGAGCTAGTCTGCACTCTTGAGGGATCCTGGCCAATACCGAACAGAAGGCTTGGCATGGGGCCAGGACAGCCCTTAAGAGTGACCAATCCTGCTCAGCAGCAGGAAGAGTTTGGGTGGAAGATGTGTGAGAGGCTGAAGAGCAGGAGCCTGGGAGGGGGTCCAGGCGGGAAGGGGCTTACCTATAGGCAGTAGTCCTGGAAAGGAGGAAAGCTCAGAACTTCACCAGCCCCCAGAGCAAGGATCACCTATGCAGTAGGGAAGGAACAGCCCAGCAGAAGGCCTGAGAGCATCAACCAAACCACCAGCTCATAGGAGGACTGAGTGAGTGGACATGCAGCCCCTGGGCCAGAGAGGGGAAGGAGCACTCTAGTGAGAAACTGGACTAGCTTTCTACCCGGGACTGCCTTACATTTAAAGTGACAGGAACTGGATCCCCTGCTCAGGGATTCCTTCAGACAGCTGGATAAAGAAGTATCTAGGGTCTGGGTGGTCCACCAGGAGAGGTTGGCTAGCTCTCCAATAAGATGATTCTTTGTTTTAAAGAGACTTGTACATAGTTCCAGGAATATTGTCCTCAATTGCAGTTCCTTTGGGCATCCCATACGCCCCTTACCCCATCCAAGTTCAAAATCCCCTAATAAAACAAAAAAACCCAAGATCAAGGACTGGTTACTGTCTCTGGAGTGCAAGTCTGGAAGGAAATGCATGTTGCCTGGGTGTGCAGGACTATAGGGGGACCCAAATCTCTAGTGACTAGTGAAGGGGGTAATGCTACACTAGGGACTCGCAAACCTGATCTGCAGCTTCCTTTTGGGACCGGACTGCATTCTGCCTTCTAAAGACAGATACTGTTGGTGCATCTTTACACATCGCCCCTCTGCCAAG
Organism: Staurois parvus; assembly: GCF_062004578.1. Lineage (NCBI taxonomy): Eukaryota > Metazoa > Chordata > Amphibia > Anura > Ranidae > Staurois > Staurois parvus. The sequence goes on along the minus strand of NW_028319691.1, from coordinate 88,103 downwards.
AACTGAACTCTGAGTGTTACCCTTAGCGGCGCTCTCCCGCTGGGGTTGTTTGTAGTTTACATTTTTCTACTACACAAGTTCTAATTTATCTGCAGCTGGACTCTGTGTTTTTATTGCTGCACCCAGACACGTGCCAAGATAAGGGGGTGGTATAAATGTTATGGGGGCCCATGCCATTGTTTCTTAAATGGGACAGTACACAGTTTTGTGTAAGCAAAATGGCATGGGATCCCACCAAAAATCATAGTAAACCCTTATCCCTGCATTCAGCCTGGGTCACCAGGAAATGGGCAGTCGTCCCTTTCTGGCCTTGCCCAACCTGAGCTTCTATGAAGCTGTCCTATCACTGATCTTCCTATAGCTCCATATTCTGCACATGACTATATTGAGGTCCCTGACTGCTCGTAGCACTAGGGTCATGACAGGTTGGCTCTCACCATTTTACTGTATCTAAATCTATCTCATAATAAAATAAGTCATTGTTCAGAATCTCCCATCAATCGTGATACTGACTGATGTCACTGCCCACCGAATAATATGCACTCCCCGGCCACTTTATTAAGTACACCGTACTAGTAGAGGGTTGGACCCCCTTTTGCCTTCAGAACTGCCTTCATTCTTCATGGCATAGATTCAAGAAGGTGTTGGAAACATTCCTCAGAGATTTTGGTCCATATTGACATGATAGCATCACGTAGTTGCTGCAGATTTGTTGGCTTCACGTCCATGATGCAAATCTCCCATTCCACCACATCCCAAAGGTGCTCTATTGGATGGAGATCTGGTGACTGTGGAGGCCATTGGAGTGCAGAGACCTTGTTGTCATGTTCAAGAAAAAAGTTGGAGATGGCTTGAGCTTTGTGACATGGTGCATTATCCTGCTGGAAGGAACCATCAGAAGATGGGGACACTGGAGTCATAAAGGGATGGATTTGGTCAGCAACAATACTCAGGTAGGCCATGCTCATTTGGTACTAAGGGGCCCAAAGTGTGCCAAGAAAATCTTCCCCACACCATGACACCACCTCCACCAGCCTGAACCATTGATATAAGGCAGGATGGATCCACCACACCATGACACCACCACCACCATCCCGAACCATTGATATAAGGCAGGATGGATCCCCCACACCATGACACCACCTCCACCAGCCTGAACCATTGATACAAGGCAGGATGGATCCCCCACACCATGACACCACCACCACCATCCTGAACTGTTGATACAAGGCAGGATGGATCCCCCACACCATGACACCACCACCACCAGCCTGAACTGTTGATACAAGGCAGGATGGATTCCCCACACCATGACACCACCACCACCAGCCTGAACTGTTCATACATGGCAGGATGGATCCATGTTGTTTACGTCAAATTCTGACCCTACCATCTGAATGTTGCAGCTGAAATTGAGACTCATCAGACCAGGCAACATTTTTCCAATCTTCTATTGTCCAATTTTGGTGGGCCTGTGTGAATTGTAGCCTCCATTTCCTGTTCTCAGCTGACAGGAGTGGCACCTGGTGTGGTCTTCTGCTGCTGTAGCCTATCTACTTCAAGGTTGGACATATTGTGCATTCAGAGATGGTATTCTGCATACCTTGGTTGTAACGAGGGGTTATTTCAGTTACTGTTACCTTTCATCATCTTAAACCAGTCTGCCCGTTATCCTCTGATCTCTGACATCAACAAGGCATTTTCCTCCACACAACTGCCACTCACTGGATATTTTCTCTTTTTTGGACCATTCTCTGTAAACCCCAGAGATGGTTGTGCAGGAAAGTCCCAGTAGATCAGCAGTTTTTGAAATACTCAGACCAACCCGTCTGGTACCAACATGCATGCCACATTCAAAGTCACTTAAATCCCCTTTCTTCCCCATTCTGATGCTCGGTTTTAACTTTAGCAAGATGTCTTCACCACGTCTAGATGCCTAAATGCATTGAGTTGCTTCCATGTGATTGGCTGATTAGCAATTTGTGTTACCAAGCAATTGAACAGGTGGACCTAATAAAGTGGCCGGTGAGTGTATATCACAGCTGTTACACCCACTCATGTCACTGTATATAATCTGTCACCAACTTGAAGATACATTCTTGTTTGGTCACATTAGATCAGTCACCATTTATCCAGGAGACACCTCTAGGGGGTTCTAAATGTTCTTATGGAATTTATGTTCACCAGCAACATGGAAAACACAAAGAGCTGCCCAGTTAGATTTATTTTCTATCCATTTATATTTCTTTTATACATTTCATGGACATCCTGAACTGCTTTGAGGGCCCAATTGGATGTATTACTAATAATGTCCTGATTGTAATGCTGCTGTTTTCTGTAATAATTATATCCCGTGTCATACTGTATGTCAGAGATTTACAGACCTCATTACCTTCTATGACAACTTTATTTCATAACACATACATACACAAAGTAGGAAATAGATCACTTATAGGAAACTTTGCACAAAATGATGACAGTTAACAACCTTCACCGACTCCAAGAATGACCCCTTTCATGAACATACGTATTTGCTGGAATATCTTAAAACAAGGATACAAATTCCTAGAAATCCTAATTATGAACCTCCTCAGCAAATGATATGAACAGAAAACATTGATGTTATTTCTTACGTTGCCATTTTTCCAGAAGATGTTACTCATATCAAACGTTTTGGGTACAAAATCCGGGTCTTGAATAACGGAAATTTTGCTTTGAGGAAAAGATATATTGTTTATATAAAGGCCGCTCTGTACAATAAGATCGGTTGGAATTTCTCTTCTCTCATTGAAGTAGATCTCGCCTCCGTCTGGGTCGGTGTAATGAACATTTCTCACATATTTGTGCAGCTTTTCATGGAAGACAGAAATACTCACATTACTATATACAGGTATAAAGGTTCTGAAATTAAAGTCTGATTAAAAAATACAAAGTGGTTACATCCAAGTTATTATTATTATACAGGATTTATGGCGCCAACAGTTTGCTCAGCGCTTTACAATATAATGGGAGACAATACAGCAACAATACAGTTCAATACAAGAGGGATAGGAGGGCCTGATCCTGGGAGCTTACAATCTAAGAGGGAGGGGCTAGTAGTACAAAAGGTAATAACTGTGGGGGATGGACTGGTAGGAGGAGTAGAAGATTCCAGTATTAGCTGAGGGCAGGATAGGCTTCCCTGAAGAGATCGGTTTTCAGAGATCGCCTAAAAGTGAGCAGAGTAGGCGATAGTCTGATAGATTGGGGTAGAGAGTTCCAGAGGATGGGGGAAGCTCTGGAGAAGTCATGGAGATGAGCATGGGAGGAGGAGACAAGGGAGCTAGAGAGCAGGAAGCTGTGCAAGGAGCGGAGAGGAAGGCTTGGGTGATATTTGGAGACAAGATTGGTGATGTAATTTGGGGCAGAGTTATAAATGGCTTTATATGTTATTGTTAATGTTTTCAATTTTATCCGTTGGGCAATGGGAAGCCAGCTGAGGGATTGGCAGAGAGGGGTGGAGGACAGTGAATGGAGAGATTGGCAGAGAGGAATGGAGGACACTGAATGGAGGCCAGTGGAGGGATTGGCAGAGAGGGGTGGAGGACACTGAGTGGAGGTTAGTAGAGGGATTGGCAGAGAGGGGTAGAGGACACTGAATGGAGGCCAGTGGAGGGATTGGCAGAGAGGGGTGGAGGACACTGAGTAAAGGTTAGTGGAGGGATTGGCAGAGAAGGGTGGAGGACACTGAGTGGAGGGATTGGCAGAGAGGGATGGAGGACACTGAATGGAGGCCAGTGGAGGGATTGGCAGAGAGGGGTGTAGGACACTGAGTGGAGGGACTGGCAGAGAGGGATGGAGGACACTGAATGGAGGCCAGTGGAGGGATTGGCAGAGAGGGGTGGAGGACACCGAGTGTAGGTCAATGGAGGGATTGGCAGAGAGGGGTGGAGGACACTGAGTGGAGGCCAGTGGAGGGATTGGCAGAGAGGAATGGAGGACACTGAGTGGAGGCCAGTGGAGGGATTGGCAGAGAGGGGTGGAGGACACTGAGTGGAGGCCAGTGGAGGGATTGCAGAGAGGAATGGAGGACACTGAGTGGAGGCCAGTGGAGGGACTGGCAGAGAGGGGTGGAGGACACTGAGTGGAGGCCAGTGGAGGGATTGGCAGAGAGGGGTGGAGGACACTGAGTGGAGGCCAGTGGAGGGATTGGCAGAGAGGGATGGAGGACAGAGTGGAGGCCAGTGGAGGGATTGGCGGAGAAGGGTGGAGGACACTGAGTGGAGACCAGTGGAGGGATTGGCAGAGAGGGGTGGAGGACAGAGTGGAGGCCAGTGGAGGGATTGGCAGAGAGGGGTGGAGGACAGAGTGGAGGCCAGTGGAGGGATTGGCAGAGAGGGGTGGAGGACAGAGTGGAGGCCAGTGGAGGGATTGGCAGAGAGGGGTGGCAGATATGGAACGGTTAGTAAGGTGGGTGAGTCTGGACGCAGCATTCATGATAGACTGAAGAGGGGATAGCCTGCGATGAGGTCGGCCAATGAGGAGGGAGTTACAATAGTCAAGGCGTGAGATAACCAGGGAGGGAATACATTGCTTAACCACCTCCTGCCCGCCATATTGCAAATTGATGGGCGCAAGGTGGTTCTCTCATTCTGGAAGGACGTCATATGATGTCCTCCCATTCTAACCGCGCATGTGCGGTTCCGGGAGCATGCAGCGCGGCGATCGGCGGTGTGCTGTGTTCCTCAGACACAGCGAATCGCGGAAAGAGCCGAAGATGGAGGCTCGGTCATGTGATTAGCTGTGTCCAATCACAGCTGATCACATGTACACAGGGAAATGTCAGTTATCGGCATTTCTCTCCTCATGAGCTGTCACGCTGACAGAGGAGAGGAGAGCCGGTAATCAGCATTCCTCGGAGAGGACATGTACACTGATCATCAGGGCACTGATGATAAGTGTGCCCTGATGATCTGTGTAGCCCCAGCAGTGCCACCTGTCAGTGTCCATCAGTGCCAGCTCTCAGTGCTCATCCATGCCACCTGCCAGTGCCCATCAGTGCCACATCAATGCCACATATCAGTGCCCATCTGAGCTGCCTTTCAATGTCAGCCATCAGTGCCAGTCAATGCCACCTATCAATGCCAGTCAGTGCCACCTATCAGTGCTGCCAATCAGTGCCACCTATCAGTGCTAGGCAGTGCCTCCTATCAGTGTGCATCAGTGCCGCCTATCAGTGCCGCCTAACAGTGCCAGTCAGTGCCACATATGAGTGCTGCCTTTCAGTGCCGAGCAGTGATGCCTGTCAATGCCCATCAGTGCCACCTACGATGAGTGCCTCCCTCATCAGTGTCCATCAGTGCAGCCTATCAGTGCCCATCACTGCAGCCTCATTAGTGCACATCAGTGAAGGAGAAAAATCACTTATTTATAAAATTTTATATCAAAAACTAAGAAAAACTGTTTTTTACAAAATTTTCAGTGGTTTTTGGTTTGTTTAAGAAAAAATAAAAAACCCCGAGGTGATGAAATACCACCAAAAGAAAGCTCTATCTGTCACAAAAACATGATAAAAAGTATGAAAATTCATTTTCTTTTCAGACTTGACCGATCTTTATGTATATGTAGCGCCCTCTGGTGTACATAGTTGTTGAGAATAGTTGCTAGAAGCCTGGGTTTAGACAGAGGGTTATTTCAGTCCAGGCTGGAGGGCTCTACAGGTCAGTCCTATGGTACCCCCTGCTCTAGAAGCTTGGAGAAGCTTCTAGAAGTCAGTAAGAGGAGGTGAGGAGGGGTGATCTGCATATTTATGGCAGTCTGACCAATTCCAGACAGGAGGCCTGGCAGTGTGGCAGACCAGCCCTTAAATTTTGATAGAACATGGCCAGCAGAGGAGTCGGATGGAAAATTGGATGGACTGCTAATGTGCTGCTGTGTAGCCTTGGAGGGGGCCTAGGAGAATGGGGGGAGGGACTGTCTCTAGGTTGGAAGAAGGAGGAAGGCTGAAGGAGGGAGCTTCAATGCCCTGCAGTCCACCCGGAGAAGGACACCCTGAAATGCTTGGAGAGAAACCAGCCCAGAAGAAGGCCTGAAAGCAGTTCTATCCACAGCTGCAGGACAAGGACAGTGTGAGGACCTCTACACCCCCAGGGCCTAGAAGGGAGAAGTCTGCTGGAAGTTCTTGGTAAGTCTTCAGGGGACAGATCTAAGTTAAATTCCATAATAAATCCAAAAAAACAAGCCCATGTCTGGATACAAGTAGAAAATGTGTGTTGCCTGGCTGTGCAGGAAGTAAAGGAGGACCCAAAACCAGCCGCTCTCAAGAGTATGGCACTACATTCAGGAGAACCAATCATTGCAGTTTTCCTGTCTGTTACACTCAGGCTATGACTCTAGGAGAGGTCAGCAGAGGGCAGAGAAAGCTTCATATGGAGAGTTCATAGGAGAAGAGGGAGGTCTGTGAGTGAAGGTCTCAGCCCTTGTTGATGGATTTTACTGGAGCCACACCCCTTATTAACAAGACACTGAAAACATAGGGGCCCTAACTAAGAAAAACTAATGGGGCTTTAAGAGGCACCACACCAAAAAGAAGATCAATACTCAAAATATAAACAGTTAAAGCTTTATTGAACAATATTAAAACCACGGTTGTGGTAGAGGCTTTGAGCATTCACCTTACCAACCGTTCAGTGTCTGCTACCCCTCTCTGCCAATCCCTCTACTGGCCTCCACTCAGTGTCCTCCACCCCTCTCTGCAATCCCTTCACTGGCCTCCACTCAGTGTCCTCCACCCCCCTCTGCCAATCTCTCCACTCAGTGTCCTCCACACCTCTCTGCCAATCCCTCCACTGGCCTCCATTCACTGTCCTCCACCCCTCTCTGCCAATCCCTTCACTGGCCTCCACTCAGTGTCCTCCACCCCCCTCTGCCAATCCCTCCACTGGCCTCCACTCAGTGTCCTCCACCCATCTCTGCCAATCCCTCCACTGGCCTCCATTCACTGTCCTCCACCCCTCTCTGCCAATCCCTTCACTGGCCTCCACTCAGTGTCCTCCACCCCTCTCTGCCAATCCCTCCACTAATTTCCACTCAGTATCCTCCACCCATCTCTGCCAATCCCTCCACTGGCATTCGCTCAGTGTCGTCCATCCCTTTCTGCCAATCCCTCCGCTGGCCTCCATTCCATGTCCTCCATCCCTCTCTGCCAATCCCTCCACTGGCCTCCATTCTGTGTCCTCCACCCCTCTCTGCTAATCCCTCCACTGGCCTCCACTCAGTGTCCTCCACCCCTCTCTGCCAATCCCTCCACTGGCCTCCACTCAGTGTCCTCCAAACCTCTCTGCCAATCCCTCCACTGGCCTCCACTCAGTGTCCTCCACCCCTCACTGCCAATCCCTTAACTGGCTTCCACTCGTCCAACAAATAAAATTCAAAATACTGACAACAACTCACAAAGCCATCCACAACTCTGCCCCTGGCTACATCACCAACCTGGTCTCAAAATATCAACCAAACTGCTCTCTTCAATCCTCCCAAGACCTTCTTCTCTCTAGTTCCTGTGTCACCTCCTCCCATGCTCGCCTCCAGGACTTCTCCCGAGTTTCTCCCATCCTATGTAACTTCTTACCCCAATCTGTCCGGCTGGCTCCTAATCTATCCACCTTTAGATGATCCCTGAAAACCTCTTTAACCACTTCCTGTCCAGGCCAATTTTCAGCTTTCAGTGCTATCACACTTTGAATTACAATTGCGCGGTCATGCAACACTGTACCCATATGAATGTTTTAGCATTTTTTTTCAGACAGATAAAACTTTATTTTGGTTGTATTTATTCACCGCTGGGATTTTTATTTTTTTGCTATATAAATGAAAAATTCCAAACAGTTGAAAACAAGTGTTTTTCTTATAACATTTTTCAAATAAATAATCTTTCTTCATAAATCTTGGCCAAAATGTATTCAGTTATCTTTTTATTAAAACAAAAATAACAAAATTAGTTTGTAACCAAAAAATATAATTTTTCAAAAAATGTTTATACATTTTTATTTTATTTTTTTATATTATTTATGTGTTTGTTTTTTTTCTAACATACTGTCACCTAGCAGTAGAGGGTCACCATGGTGACACTGTACTACTTGTGGGAGGTGATGAAGATTTTTTTTTACACTGATTGCATTTAAACCCATAAAGGCTGTAAAAGCAATCATTTCTCCTTCTCTCTGGCTGCATTCCTGCAGACATTGAGAAATACTGTGAGAGGACCATGAGTGCGCATGCGCGGCCGACGGGACGGACATGTCCCACTAGAGCTCCATCTCCCCGTCGGGTGACAGTGAAGAGGAGCTGCGGATCCCGGCCACAATGTAATATAGGAGGACCCGACCCGCACTGCGGACCCCCCCTGACCTGAACCGCTCCATCCCCATAGAGCTCCGTGTATAGGCCCGCCCACGGCCAGGAGCTAATACGAGGACACAGGGAGATAAGGGGGCTGTAATCCTCACGACAGCCCCCCCTTTGGAAAATGGTGTAATGGTCAAGGGGACGCCAAGGCACCAGGCCCCCCGTCAAACAAGTCAATTAAGGAGGCCCTGGCTAAAGCCTCCACCAAGATGGCCACCGTCCCAGCTATTCTGACTACCTGAACTTTGGTCCTGGAGGGGTTAGGTCCCAGGCAGGGGAGTTTTGTAAGGCAGCAAGCAGTGAGGAGTAAAATATTCACAAACTGCAAGGGTGAGAAATTTGTTGCTGAACCCCTGCAGCACCTGGAGACCAGGGGGAACCCCAACCCAATGTGGGGCTGAGAGGTTGGTGGTGAGCGGTGGTCAGATGGTTTGTTCAGATAACAGGACTACGGACTGTTTGGTTTCCTTTCTTTTGGCTGAAGAAAGCTCTTTATTCATGTCGCCAGAATAAAGAAAAACAAAGACTGTGGTTGCCAAACTCGTCTGGCTTTCCTTCCCTGGGTACCTCGTATCACGGGGGGCTGGGGGGCTGAGGGTGGGGGATCATCTGCATGGAAGGTTTGTTACCTTAATGCAGAGAATGGATTGAAGTAAAAACAGCCGTAAGGAGTTTGATTTAGAACCACTTTACCTGCCCGTAACTTCTGGATTCCAGTGATGGACGTATCTCTTCCCTATCGTCATGATCTCACCTGTATGGTGCCAGATAGCTCGGTCTGGGCTCCTGTATGTGTATTGGTCACCTTCCTGTCTATTAGGAGGTAAACAGCTCACGTTGTTTATTCTCTCTCCCTCTCTCTCCACTAGTTAACCCAACGTCTTCTGGTCTGGGATTCTACAGCTAGTTTTGGTTTAGAGCTCAATAACCAGCATAAGTTAGATCCGGATTAGGCATCTGACAACGCATTAGGTAGTTGGAGGTCCGGTTGCATGGAAGATTGGAAACTACTAGGATCTAAGACAAAGTAGGCTGACTCTTGGGTTCCAGTGCCACACCACAGTTCCTGCATGTGCCAAGCTGCACTCCAGGCTGGTTGGACAATGGCTGGAGGATCTAACCCTAACCCTATTGCTGCTGATCTTGTCTTCATGTCTCTGACACAGACAGATGCTGTGTCATAATCCTCAGGGGCCCCTTCCACTGGACATTGCTGAACCATTCATCTGGAGGCATCTCTATTGATGGCTATATATACCCGGGTATATGAGCACAATTCTCCCAGCACTCCTATCGGGCCCTTTTGTTGATAATCTATGGCTGTACATTGGATGTATGGAGTGTTATTAATCTCTTCTTATATAAAGCTTGTATTATTTCTATACTGGTGTACATCTATATACTTATGGGTAATGTTATATGCTGGTTGTAGCAGTTCCAATGCTGGGACTCCGCCCCAGAGGGGGTGTCAGGTGATACAATAGACATATCACATCTGTATAATCCGATACTGGGACTCCGCCCCAGAGGGGGTGTCAGGGGATATAATAGATATCACATCTGTATAATACGATGCTGGGACTTCACCCCAGAGGGGGTGTCAGGTGATATAATAGACATGATATCACATCTGTATAATCCGATGCTGGGACTCCGCCCCAGAGGGGGTGTCAGGTGATATAATAGACATGATATCACATCTGTATAATCCGATGCTGGGACTCCGCCCCAGAGGGGGAGTCAGGTGATATAATAGATATCACATCTGTATAATCCGATGCTGGGACTCCGCCCCAGAGGGGGTGTCAGGTGATATAATAGATATCACATCTGTATAATCCGATGCTGGGACTCCGCCCCAGAGGGGGTGTCAGGTGATATAATAGATATCACATCTGTATAATCCGATGCTGGGACTCCGCCCCAGAGAGAGTGTCAGGTGATATAATAGATATCACATCTGTATAATACGATGCTGGGACTTCACCCCAGAGGGGGTGTCAGGTGATATAATAGACATGATATCACATCTGTATAATCCGATGCTGGGACTCCGCCCCAGAGGGGGTGTCAGGTGATATAATAGACATGATATCACATCTGTATAATCCAATGCTGGGCCTCCGCCCCAGAGGGGGTGTCAGGTGATATAATAGACATGATATCACATCTGTATTATCCAATGCTGGGACTCCGCCCCAGAGGGGGTGTAAGGTGATACAATAGACATGATATCACATCTGTATAATCCGATGCTGGGACTCCGCCCCAGAGGGGGTGTCAGGTGATATAATAGATATCACATCTGTATAATCTGATGCTGGGACTCCGCCCCAGAGGGGGTGTCAGGTGATATAATAGATATCACATCTGTATAATCCGATGCTGGGACTCCGCCCCAGAGGGGGTGTCAGGTGATATAATAGATATCACATCTGTATAATCCGATGCTGGGACTCTGCCCCAGAGGGGGTGTCAGGTGATATAATTGTAGCAGGAGATATTAATCCTGTCTCATGGCTGTGATCTGCTGACTGGCCTCTCCTGTGTAACCTGACACTTGCCCTGACACAGACAAAGCAGTGAGGGATTTCAGCCCCCCCTTCCCCTCTCAGACTGTAAGAGAGTGAGAGAGCCAATTACAAGAGCCATTAAAGGAGCCAATGACAAGGACTCTGTCAAACAGGAAGTGCAGGTGCAAAGCATTGTGGACGATGGAGTCTTGAACCGAAACGGCCTTATAGGCTAATATGGAGATAGAATTATAAAAGAACTACGAAAGCCATCATGCTTAGGGAGAGCAGAGTGAAGGGGCCATCTTGGGTTTTTCTCCTGAGGAGAGGAGACTGCATGTGGCAGCAGAGAGATTGGACCTGGCAAAGAAGTGCTGATGGGCAGTGCACTGCATGCTTGGTGATCTGAATCAGACAAAGGAACATCCAAACTGAGAGAAGTGGCTTACAGTACAGAGGCCATCCTGACAGTGTGAAGTGCTCATCCTGAGGTGACCAGAGGAACCTGTCATTTCCAGGACGATCGTTTGGGCCTTTGTCACAGGATCTGGTGAGAGGGATTTCTCCCACTGTCAGATGACAGGAACACGGCACACATACAGAGACATCATACCTTGCTCAAATTCACCAGGCACTGGGTTGTGTAGATGGCCCTGCTGAACAGACACCGTGTTCACTTTGCTATACAAATACTGCCACTGGATTACAATTACACTTTAAGTGTTTAAGGAGTTTAAGTGCACCAACGAAAGTGTCTCGCTGAAGATACCAACATTCATCCTGTTACCAAGAGACTGAAGTTACTGGTGCCATACGAGCACGCGCATGCGTAATTAGGCCTCTATATTGCATGGTGTGTGAGGGAATAGCTTTACCTTGGAAAGCAGCTATTAAGCATCATTTGGGTACAGTGTTTGCCTATTGGGCTTGTGGTGTCGGGGGTTAGAAGGGAGAAGTTTGACACAATAGAGAGTCATTCTTCTGCCCTCCTCCTGCTTGGACATCATAGAGCCGAATCTATGTAGAGGAGGTACGTCCACTTTCAGGTTGCCATTTAAGTGTTTGCCTCTGCTCTTGGGGTTAATTCATGGTTGGAATCCCCTGAAAGCAGCCTGAGTGTAAAAGTGAGTTATATTGCTTTCCGTCACAGTATTTGCTGTTCTCTTGATTCTCCTAACATATACCTGTTGTTAATGTTTATTACTTCCCATAGAGGTCTACAGTAAAGCTGATCTCCATGTTTTATTATAACATGTGTGCTTTTCATTGGTCCTTGCACTTACAGTATGGCCAGGTGTGCCAGTTGAGGCTGAGACAGTTCTTGGGGTTGAGAGGCAGAGTGGCGGAGTGAACAAACTTAAGCAGCCCCTACGGGGGTATCGCTACATGTGGGGGCTCGTCCGGGATAATTTCCAATACTCTGCAATCAACTCTTAAAGATAGTGCCATGCTGGACCCAGAAGTCAGAACCTCAAAGCCAGGGACATCCTCAGAAGAATCCCCTTCTCTGCTAGTGGCTGAGTTTGGCAAACTAGTTACAGGGCTTCTCAAAAACTCAGTAGGGTCCACCAATTATGAGTATCGCAAACTACAGTTCTTCTCAGGGAAAGTTCCCACACCTTCAGAAGAAGATGACTTTTATACTTGGATGGATCAAGCCATCCAAGCGGTGGAAGAGTGGGATGTGGTTGACACGGTAAAGAGACAGAGGGTGGTAGAGAGCCTGCGGGCACCAGCTTCTGATGTAGTTCGAAACCTGAAACGGGATAAACCCACCTGCTCAGTTTCTGAGTGTCTAGAGCACTCTGTGAAGTTTATGGGAGAGTTGAAGATTGCACAGAATTAATCTATCTCTTTCATCACACTTACCAAATGGAGGGTGAGAAATTAATAAACTATGTCACACGGCTGGATAAAACCCTTCAACAAGTTTTAATGAAAGGTGGGATGAAAGCTGAAGAGGCCAATAAATCCTTAATGCTACAGGTGCAAAGGGGAGCCCAGCCACTGGATCCCATTGTGCTACAACTTCGATCCAGGAGTCCAACTGACCTCCTCACTTACTCCAAATTCATAAAGGCTATTAGAGAGGAAGAAGCTCTCATTGCAGCCAAGGCACAAATACCTGAGTCTGCCAAGGGTCTTAAACATGGCGCTACGGCTTACATCATACAGTCTGGGTCTGCATCGGAGACCAGCTCAGATGGAGGGCCCGTCATTGACACTTTGACACAAGCTATAGTTCAGTTGGCACAGGCGCAAACTACTCTACAGCAAACATTCTGTGGAATTCAGAAAACAGTAGGACAAGTGATGGAAGCCCATGCCAATATGCAACAATCACTTGAGGAAGTGAAGCAGACGGTGTCCACTCTGATCAAGGGAGGAAGGGTGTTGTCTCCTCTAATGATAAGAAGTGTTATCGGAGAGGAAGTTATGTGGAGAGGAAGGCCATTTAATCGCTAATTGCTCAAATGAAGAGAACCTGACAGACCTTACTGCAGAGTTGGTGAGAGCATTAAAGAAGTTGTCTCTTGGAAAGTCGCAGAAAAACCTTCAGAAGGCCCCGGTGAAGGAGCAAACTGGGTGCCCATCTGAAGTAGAGAGCTTCATAAAAAAAGACAAGAGGAGACAGCGGCGGAAGTTCAACCCTTTGCAGAAGGCTCCTGTTGTTGCCTCTGAGCGACCCAGTGCCCCATTTACTTTGGCACATACGGCCCAGCAGCGGAGGATCAATGCACACCAGATGTCCAGCACTCAAAGGAGACTCAAACCAGATCAGAATTTTCACAAGAAAGTAGTGCGGATTCAGGCCACCAAACAGACTCAGATCCCAACCACCCCCAAGCTTCCAGACAGGCTGGTGGGACCTGCTCCTGTCGTTTCCATCCAAGTAGAGGGAATCTACACTAAGGCCCTTTTGGATACTGGAGCTCAAGTGACCCTTCTCTACCGAGACTTCTATGACAAGCACCTCAAGCACCTGCCCTTGCAGAAGTTGGAAGAGCTGGAGATATGGGGCATTGGCACTCAAAACTTCCCCTATGACGGTTATTTACCAGTCAGGCTGACTTTTGATCCCTCGGTGGCTGGGAAAACTGAGACTTTTGACACGTTAGCAGTGGTCTGTCCTCGCCCAGTAGGGGTCAGTACGGGTTCCCTTATTATAGGAACCAATACTGATCTGGTCAGAAGACTGTTGACGCCTGTTGTTCTGGAGTCAGACACTTCAACTACAAGTGTGCACCCCTTGTTGAGACAGGCCTATCAGCGCCTGGTGCAAGAACAGAAAGCTCCAGCTGAAGGAGTGGGGAAGATCTGGCATTTGGACCAAAGGGAGAAGGTGTTACAGCCTGGTGAAGTGGCCTGTTTACAAGCGTCCGTCAAGTTGAACTGGAAGCAACCAGGCCCTTTCATTGTCGTCGAGGCAGATGGCCAGAGGAAAGGTTCGGGAGTAGAGATAATTCCTGAAGTTGTTTCAGCTAAAGCGTTACAAAGAAGTCATGGAAAAATCCCAGTTAGTGTCTGCAACATAACGGCCTTACCTGTGAAGATGCCAGCACGGATGTTGTTGGGACAAGTTAACCCAGCCACCCCAGTCTCACTATCTGATTTGGTGGGGGAAGAGAAAGATGGGATCCCTGCCAAGGAATTTTATCTGGAAAATACTCCCCTTCCACCTGAATGGAAGGAAAGGGCCAAGGCTCAGCTTCAGGGATGGAAGGTTGCATTCTCCAAGAGTGAATTCAATGTGGGATGTGCAAAAAGTGCCAAACACCGAATCCGTCTTAAAGAGGATAAGCCATTCAGGGAGAGAGTTCGACGGATTCCTTTAGGGGACTTGGAAGACCCGCGTGAGCAACTGGCAGAGTTGAAAGGGGCAGGTATCATCCGAGAGTCCTGGAGTCCATATGCTTCTCCAATAGTGGTGGTACGGAAGAAAAATGGTGCATTGAGGCTGTGTATTGATTATCCGACGCTGAACAGGAGGACCATTCCTGACCAATACACCACCCCAAAAATAGAAGACGCTTTGCAGAGTCTATCAGGGGCCAAGTGGTTTAGCGTGTTGGATTTGAAGAGCGGATACTATCAAATTCCCATGCACCCTGAAGACCGATAGAAGACCGCTTTCATTACCCCGGTGGGGTTCTTTGAATTCGACCGCATGCCACAAGGCCTGTCCGGTGCCCCAGCCACTTTCCAGAGGTTAATGGAGAAGACGGTGGGAGACATGAACCTGATAGAGGTATTGGTGTACCTAGAGGATATCATTGTGTTTGGCAAGACTCTGGAGGAGCACGAAGAGCGTCTAGAGAAGGTACTGAAGAGACTCCATGATGAGGGGTTGAAGTTATCCCTGGAGAAGTGCCAGTTCTATCAACCCTCGGTTAACTACCTTGGCCACATTGTGTCTGCTGATGGAGTGGCCACCGACCCCCAGAAGCTAGAGGCCGTCACTTCCTGGCCAAGGCCTACTAATGTGACCGAACTTAGGTCATTTCTGGGATTCTGTTCCTACTACAGAAGATTTGTTGAGGGATTCGCTAAAACAGCTCGCCCACTCAACGAACTACTGAAGAGTGGAGAGGAAGATGATGACCCAGATCTGCCAAAACCTGTTCGATCAGCTGGAGGTCCTAGGAAACCCAGAGAGTCCATTCAAGAACAGTGGACTGCTCAGTGTGAAGAGGCTTTCAGACAGCTGAAGTGGAGTCTAACCACTGCTCCAGTTCTAGCCTATGCAGACCCAACCAAGCCATACGAGCTGCATGTTGATGCTAGCAGAGACGGGTTGGGCGGGGTGCTGTATCAAGAGCATGACGGGCACCCTCGGCCTGTTGCCTATGTGAGTCGGAGCTTGGCACCCACTGAGAAGAACTATCCCACACACAAGTTTGAATTTCTGGCTCTAAAGTGGGCAGTAGTGGATAAGCTGAGAGATTACTTGTACGGGGCTGAATTCGTGATCAAGACCGACAATAACCCTCTCACCTATATCCTCACTATGGCGAAGTTAGATGCCACAGGTCACAGATGGCTGGCTGCCTTATCTGAATTCACTTTCAGTCTGAAATATCGACCAGGAGTTGGAAACAAAGATGCGGATGCATTGTCAAGAAGGCCTCATTGTTCCAGGGACTATACTGAAGAATGGACTCAGCTGACTCCTGAAGGGGTACAAGCCTTATGTCAAGGAGCAGAACACCAAGCTGGAGGAGGATCCAGGGCCAAAGACCTTGGAGTGTCAGCCGCTGGTGTTCCCAGATGTTACTGCAACGTCACCCAAGTCAGGGATGAAGGCCTGCCAAAACTCTCCAAGAAAGACTTGCGAAGGGATCAGTTGGAAGACCCTCTCTGTAGCTTGGCATTGAAAGCTTTGGAGAGCCAATGCCCTGACTTGCTCCTCACTGACTCCCTTAAGGAAGCCCGTCTACTACACCAAGAGTGGAATCGGTTGCAGTTGCACCAAGGGGTGATCTACCGAAGGGGCCCCTCTGGAGATCCTGAAGAAAGATGGCAGTTGTTCCTGCCAGAAAAACACAGAGAGACAGTATTAACTGCTTTGCATGATAATCATGGTCACTTAGGACCCGACAGGACCTTCCACCTGGTGAGGGACAGATTCTACTGGCCCTGCATGCGAGCTGAAGTTGAGGGTTACTGTCACTCCTGCATTAGGTGCATCCAAAGGAAGACTTTGCCTCACCGAGCTGCCCCAATGGGCCACCTTCAGAGTCAGGGACCCATGGAGCTGGTGTGCATTGATTTTCTAAGCTTGGAGCCTGATTTGAGTGGACAGGGAAATATCCTAGTAGTAACTGATCACTTCACTAGATATGCTCAGGCTTTTCCCACAAGAGACCAACAAGCACCCACGGTGGCCAAGATCTTGGTGGAAAAATTCTTTGTGCACTATGGTCTACCTCAACGCATCCATTCTGATCAAGGGAGAGATTTTGAAAGCAGTCTCATCAAGAAACTGTTAGATCTTTTGGGCATCAGGAAGTCTAGAACCACCCCATACCATCCTCAGGGAGATCCCCAACCAGAGAGATTCAACAGAACCCTCTTGGATATGCTTGGGACTCTGACTTCTGAGAAAAAGCAGCACTGGAGCAAGCACATAGCAGCTATCGTGCATGCTTATAACAGCACCACAAACGATGCCACAGGATACTCTCCCTATCGTCTAATGTTCAGGCGGGAGGCCCGGCTGCCAGTAGATTTGGCTTTTGGCACGTCCATAGACCGTACCTCTGCAACCTCACACAGAGGATATGTGGACCGCCTGCGGAACAGTCTGAAGGCTGCCTATGACAAGGCCCAAGCTGCCTCAGATGCCCGAGGACAGAGAAATAAAAGAAACTTTGACCTCCAGGTGCGAGTGCAGGACTTACAGCCGGGTGACAAGGTGCTGCTGAGAAACCTGGGTGTCCCTGGAAAACACAAATTGGCTGACCAATGGAAATCGCAGCCCTATGTCATCTGCAAACAGCTGCCAGGACTCCCAGTGTACCAGATCCGGCCAGAGGGAAGCACAGGCCCGCTGAAAACTTGGCATCGTAATCATTTGTTGCCTCTATCTGAAGCAGTTCGTGTGCCGCTACAGCCAGATCCACAGTCATCATCCAGGGCCCCCCAGAGATCTCGGCCAGTGACTCGGTTTCAGTCTGTGCTTCAGCCTGCAGAAGATGGAGACAGCGAAGATGAAGAGATGGGAATGGATTGGCTGTGGTTGTCTCAGATGCTTGAATCTGCTATCCCTCCTTCTCCTGCCACAGTAATCGACACCGGGATACTCAGGCCAGAAGCTCCTGAGTTTGTGCCTCAGAGTCCACCAATTGAAGAGCTGTAAGACTCTCAGTCCTCTTTGCTGACAACAGATTCTGCAGACTTCCCATCCTTCATTGAAGAGGAAGTTAGGGATGAAGCTAAAATTCAGGGAGAAGAGACCAGTGTGCTTGCAACCCCAGAGCCTAAAGAACAGCGAGAGCGTAGGGTTATTCACCCGCCAAAGAGACTAACATATGATACTTTGGGTGAGAGCTCTGAAGAGGTTGTTCTCACCACAAAAAGGACTCTTGAAGCGCCTGATCCTTCCACCGCAGATTTGGTGGTTGAAAATCCTGACTCACCCCCTGACACATCTGGCTGGGCAAGTCCAATTAAGGTGGCTTATAGGCTACTAACTGGTGGGAGGTTCCCCTGCCAAGATTTTATGAGAAAGTAAATTGTTTGGTTTCCTGTGTGTACTAACTTGTTTTTCTCCGCGTGTATATATCAGGCATGTACCAGGTCAAGGATTGTTACTGCCTTTGGAGGACCAAAGGTTCTTTGGTGGGGGGAGTGTGTAGCAGGAGAGATTAATCCTGTCTCATGGTGGTGATCTGCTGACTGGCCTCTCCTGTGTAACCTGACACTTGCCCTGACACAGACAAAGCAGTGAGGGATTTCAGCCCCCCCTTTCTCCTCTCAGACTGTAAGAGAGTGAGAGAGCCAATTATAAGAGCCATTAAAGGAGCCAATGACAAGGACTCTGTCAGACAGGAAGTGCAGGTGCAAAGCATTGTGGACGATGGAGTCTTGAACAGAAACGGCCTTATAGGCTAATATGGAGATAGAATTAAAAAAGAACTACGAAAGCCATCATGCTTAGGGAGAGCAGAGTGAAGGGATCCATCTTGGGGTTTCTCCTGAGGAGAGGAGACTGCATGTGGCAGGAGAGAGATTGGACCTGGCAAAGAAGTGCTTATGGGCAGTGCACTGCATGCTTGGTGATCTGGATCAGACAAAGGAACATCCAAACTGAGAGAAGTGGTCTACAGTACAGTCCCTACACTGACAGTGTGAAGTGCTCATGATGAGGTGACCAGAGGAGCCTGTCATTTCCAGGACGATCGTTTGGGCCTTAGTCACAGGATCTGGTGAGAGGGATTTCTCCCACTGTCAGATGACAGGAACACTGCACACATACTGCCACGGGATTACAATTATACTTTAAGTGTTTAAGGAGTTTAAGTGCACCGACGAAAGTGTCTCGCTGAAGATCCCAACATTCATCCTGCTACAAAGAGACTGAAGTTACTGGTGCCATACGTGTACGTGCACGCGCATGCATAGTCAGGCCTCTATATTGCATGGTGTGTGAGGGAATAGCTTTACCTTGGAAAGTAGCTATTAAGCATCATTTGGGTACAGTGTTTTCCTATTTGGCTTGTGGTGTCGGGGGTTAGAAGGGAGAAGTCTGACACAACAGAGAGTCATTCTTCTGCTCTCCTTCTGCTTGGACATCATAGAGCCAAATTTATGTAGAGGAGTTAAATCCACTTTGAGGTCTCCATGTAAGTGTTTGCCTCTGCTCTTGGGGTTATTCATGTTTGGAATCCCCTGAAAGCAGCCCGAGTGTAAAAGTAAGTTATATTGCTTTCCGTCACAGTATTTGCTGTTCTCTTGATTCTCCTAACATATACCTGTTGTTAATGTTTGTTACTTCCCATAGAGGTCTTACAGTAAAGATGATCTCTCTGTTTTATTATAAAGTGTGTGCTTTTCATTGGTCCTTGCACTTACACTATTGCCAGTTGAGGCTGAGACAGTTCTTGGGGTTGAGAAGCAGAGTGGCGGAGTGAACAAACTTAAGCAGCCCCTACGGGGGTATCGCTACACCAACAACACCCCTGCTCCACCCCCACCCACGAGAGCCTTCCACTAACACCCCACCTCTCTCCCCCGACAGAAAAAAAAGACACTTACCTTCACAGCTCTGGACATCCCCCCCATGGAGAGAGCCTGATGGTGACCAACAACACCCCTGCTCCACCCCCACCCACGAGAGCCTTTCACTAACACCCCCCGACAGAAAAAAAGACACTCACCTTCACAGGTCTGGCTATCCCCAGGAATGACAGTGGGACTCTGCATACACCATCAAGCAGCCCACAGCCTATCTCAGATCCCACCTGGTCCCCATGTCCCTCCTCCAGGGGCCAGTGCTGCCCATCTAAAAAAATGCCACCCTAGGCAAATGCCTTGTTTACCTTGTGGTAAATACGCCCCCGAGTAACATAAGCACTTATTATCCAACTCACTCTGTGCTGGAATCCAGTTTGTTCAGATTGTATTTTCTTGGTGTACATTCCGTGTAGAGCGTGGGCCAGAACATACACAGCCCTGTATGCATAGGAAGGTATAGATGTGTAATTAAAAAATACTTTAGAAATATCATTTCCATCTGTACAATTTCTGAAAGGGCGATAAGATTTAAATTGTAAACAGTTATTTTTGTCCAGATTTGGGGAAAAGCACCGAAACGAAGAAATCCAAATATCTTCCAGTATTGGGTCAGTTAAGCAGCTGGAGAAGCTGACACCAACACCACGATGATTGAAGTTCACGCTTTTCATTTGTGGCCACTGAAATATGAAGGTGCAGCTGATTGGTTTAAAATTAGCATAGAAGGTATCTAAGAGTTTACTCCACGACGGCGGGAAAATATATGTGATAGTTTCTATAGCAGAGGGTATAATAGAAGCAAAATAAGAAATATACGCTGTGAAAATTCCACAAACTACCACGACTTTAGCTGTTGATTCATTCATCATCTTTAATTTCTGATAATGATCTTCAAGATTTGCAGTGCTTTTAAAGATATAATATGTGCAGATCCCGTGTTGGCTCATCATCCTGCTCAGTTCTTGGGACTCATCATCACTATTTCCATCAGATGATGATATTATTCCAACCCAGTTCCACCCAAAATGCTTCAAGAAATGTACAACAGCCGTATAATAGGCCCGACTGTCCGGTGTCATACGGAATAAAGTTGGATACAATCTTCCATCACTCCGGGGAGGGTGAGTGACTCGATAACTAAGCTGGATGATACGTTGGGAGATATTTTCATGGGATGGTATTAATATTATTATTCAAACAAAGAAAATATATAAATGACACACAAAGATCTCTATCATAGTTTAATGGTTGAACTGGATGGACTTTTGTCTTTTTTCAGTCAGACTAACTATGTAACTATGTTTATTTTTTCTGTTCTGATAAAAAGAAGTACTTGCCAGAATTTATATCCTAGAGATCTAAATAGATGACGGCACACAATGCCTACTTACCTTCTACACCCTCACATTCAGCCCCTAATTCACCTACAGAACTCCTCATTCTAATGCTACATAGTTACATAATTAGTATGGCAGAAAAAAGACAAAAGTCCATCCAGTTCAACGATAGAAAAAAAAAGAGTTTTAATCCTACACCCACAGTTGATCCGCAGGAAGTTGGAAAGAAAAAGTCTACCAGCTATACTTCGTAGCATTGAAAATGATCAGTCCAGTTGACTGCCTGTCTCAATTCTTGAGGCCCTAAAATTCCAGAAAAGTACAAATCCCCCCCCGTGCCCCAAATGACACCTTTTTTGGAAAGCTGGAGAGAGACCTGGAATGCTCTTAAAGGAGAAACTATTTTTGTCCCCATCTGTACATAGTTGCTAAGGAGTTTGTCCTCAAGTTCACAGTTCCCTTGGGCATCCCATACACCCCTCAACCCCATCCGAGTTCTAAACCCCTAAATAAAATTACTCTGCTCTGGGATCTGTTCTTCACTTACCTTGCCCTGCGCTCCCGCGAAGTCCCTCCTTCAGTGTCCCCGGCAATGTCCTCCTCCCGATGTCGGCATCTCTCATCTGGGTTCCGTCCCCTGCGACGTCGGGACGTACGGGGGACGGAACTGGCGGGAAATTTGAAAATGTCAAAAAGTGACATTCACTAAATACACTAAAATCACATCGTATAACATTCCTGTATCCAACCATTTCACATACATTGTGTCCCGAGTGCTTTGTCCGGCGCCCTGCCTGCATTTTTACTGTTCTTTCTGCCTGGAAACTGAGAAACGTTCATGGCGTCCAAAAAGCGTCCCTTTAGGTCAGACGCGGTTTTAGACCAGCTAGAGAACAGCGATAGTAAATCAGAACCACTTGCAGAATTGAGTGATAATGATTGGTGGGGGAAATTCCTCATCAGACACTGAAAACGATTCTGCGACTGAGCTCAGCGATGTGCCAACTTGGCGCTCTATTTCACATTTCAGTGTTTTTGATTTGATTATATTATTGAATTAAATTTATTATTATATTATATTATTTTTTAGGATTATTTATTAAATTATAATTTATGATTTCGTGTTTCAAATTGTAACATACCCGGGATGTTTACTAGACTCTTGTCCGGACAGATTTCAGTGAGTTACTCCTAAAAATTACAGGCCGACAATAAAAAAATACATATTTCCGTGCAAAAAAAGTACCACTTTGAGCACAGAAATACTGACATCATCAGACCACTAGGGAGGTTAACCCTTTGATCACCCCGTCACCCAGCCACTGGCATTTGTACAGTGTCAGTATATAGAATTTTTCACTGATCACTGTATTCCTGCCACTAGTGACATCAGATGATGTCAGAGTCAGTTGTTGCCCCTCCCAGCCAGGGTCAGCCAGTGTTAGATAAATGGAGATCATATCCCCCCTTATGTATTATACATGGAGATCATATCCCCCCTTATGTATTATACATGGAGATCATATCCCCCCTTATGTATTATACATGGAGATCATATCCCCCTTATGTATTATACATGGAGATCATATCCCCCCTTATGTATTATACATGGAGATCATATCCCCCCTTATGTATTATACATGGAGATCATATCCCCCTTATGTATTATACATGGAGATCATATTCCCCCCCCCTTATGTATTATACATGGAGATCATATCCCCCCTTATGTATTATACATGGAGATCATATCCCCCCTTATGTATTATACATGGAGATCATATCCCCCTTATGTATTATACATGGAGATCATATCCCCCTTAAGTATTATACATGGAGATCAGATCCCCCTTATGTATTATACATGGTGATCATATCCCCCCTTATGTATTATACATGGAGATCATATCTCCCCTTATGTATTATACATGGAGATCATATCCCCCCTTATGTATTATAAATGGAGATCAGATCCCCCTTATGTATTATACATGGAGATCACATCCCCCTTATGTATTATACATGGAGATCATATCCCCCCTTATGTATTATACATGGAGATCATATCCCCCCTTATATATTATACATGGTGATCATATCCCCCCTTATGTATTATACATGGAGATCATATCCCCCCTTATGTATTATACATGGAGATCATATCCCCCTTATGTATTATACATGGAGATCATATCACCCCTTATGTATTATACATGGAGATCATATCCCCCTTATGTATTATACATGGAGATCATATCCCCCCTTATGTATCATACATGGAGATCATATCCCTCCTTATGTATTATACATGGAGATCATATCCCCCTCTTATGTATTATACATGGAGATCATATCCCCCCCTTATGTATTATACATGGAGATCATATCCCCCTCTTATGTATTATACATGGAGATCATATCCCCCTCTTATGTATTATACATGGAGATCATATCCCCCCTTATGTATTATACATGGAAATCATATCCCCCCTTATGTATTATACATGGAGATCATATCCCCCCCTTATGTATTATACATGGAGATCATATCCCCCCTTATGTATTATACATAGAGATCATATCCTCCCTTATGTATTATACATAGAGATCATATCCCCCTTATGTATTATACATGGAGATCATATCCCCCCCTTATGTATTATACATGGAGATCATATCCCCCCTTATGTATTATACATGGAGATCATATCCCCCTTATTATTATACATGGAGATCATATCCCCCTTATGTATTATACATGGAGATCATACCCCCCCTTATGTATTATACATGGAGATCATATCCCCCCTTATGTATTATACATGGAGATCATATCCCCCCCTTATGTATTTTACATGGAGATCATATCCCCTCTTATGTATTATACATGGAGATCATATCCCCCTTATGTATTATACATGGAGATCATATCCCCCTTATGTATTATACATGGAGATCATATCCCCCTTATGTATTATACATGGAGATCATATCCCCCCTTATGTATTATACATGGAGATCATATCCCCCTTATGTATTATACATGGTGATCATATCCCCCTTATGTATTATACATGGAGATCATATCCCCCCTTATGTATTATACATGGAGATCATATCCCCTCTTATGTATTATACATGGAGATCATATCCCCCCTTATGTATTATACATGGAGATCATATCCCCCCTTATGTATTATACATGGTGATTAGAGATGAGCGAATCGAACCAGGCGAACCGGAATTCAATACGAATTTCAGGAAAAATTTGATTCGCGGCAAATCCGAATATTTGCCTACTTCGGGTGCGCGAATCGGATTTTTCCCGATCAGCCGGCAAAAGTGTCCCTGCAGAGAGCTCCGCTATTTCTGACATTTCTCTGACAGTTCCTTCACATGTACAGCGGTTGAAACATTGTATCTATTAGTTTCCATTTAGGATACAGATGTTTCAACCGCTGTACATGTGAAGGAGCTGTCAGAGAACTGTCAGAAATAGAGGAACTCTGCACATACACTTTTTGCCGGTTTGGAATTCTTATTTTCATCCTACTTCTTCTTCTTCATCCTCATCCTCATCCTCAGAAGAAGAAGAAGAGGATGAGGATGAGGATGAAGAAGAAGTAGGATGAAAATAAGAATAATTCCAAGCCGGCAAAAAGTGTATCTGCAGAGCTCCTCTAAGTGTATCTGCAGAATAGAGGAACTCTGCAGATACACTTTTTGCCGGCTTGGAATTATTCTTATTTTCATCCTACTTCTTCTTCTTCTTCTTCCTCTTCATCCTCATCCTCTTCTTCTTCTGAGGATGAGGATGAAGAAGAAGAAGAAGAAGTAGGATAAAAATAAGAATAATTCCAAGCCGGCAAAAAGTGTATCTGCAGAGCTCCTCTAAGTGTATCTGCAGAGCTCCGCTATTTCTGACAGTTCTGGGACATTCACTCCATACAGCGGTTGAAACATTGTATCTATTTGTTTCCATAAATGGATCCATTTATGGAAACAAATAGATACAATGTTTCAACCGCTGTATGGAGTGAATGTCACAGAACTGTCAGAAATAGACAGAAACTGTCACAGAACTGTCCTTCTTCTCATCCTTCTCCTTCTTCTCATCCTTCTTCTCATCCTTCTCCTTCTTCTCATCCTTCTCCTTCTTCTCATCCTTCTCCTTCTTCTCATCCTTCTTCTCATCCTTCTCCTTCTTCTCATCCTTCTTCTCATCCTTCTCCTTCTTCTCATCCTTCTCCTTCTTCTCATCCTTCTCCTTCTCCTTCTTCTCATCCTTCTCCTTCTTCTCATCCTTCTCCTTCTTCTCATCCTTCTCCTTCTTCTCATCCTTCTCCTTCTTCTCATCCTTCTCCTTCTTCTCATCCTTCTTCTCATCCTTCTCCTTCTTCTCATCCTTCTCCTTCTCCTTCTTCTCATCCTTCTCCTTCTTCTCATCCTTCTTCTTCTCATCCTTCTCCTTCTTCTCATCCTTCTTCTCATCCTTCTCCTTCTTCTCATCCTTCTTCTCATCCTTCTTCTCATCCTTCTCCTTCTTCTCATCCTTCTCCTTCTTCTCATCCTTCTCCTTCTTCTCATCCTTCTCCTTCTTCTCATCCTTCTCCTTCTTCTCATCCTTCTCCTTCTCCATCTTCTCATCCTTCTCCTTCTTCTCATCCTTCTCCTTCTCCTTCTTCTCATCCTTCTCCTTCTTCTCATCCTTCTCCTTCTTCTCATCCTTCTCCTTCTCCTTCTTCTCATCCTTCTCCTTCTTCTCATCCTTCTCCTTCTTCTCATCCTTCTCCTTCTCCTTCTTCTCATCCTTCTCCTTCTTCTCATCCATCTCCTTCTCCTTCCTCATCTCCAAGGGCATTTAAATTAAAGGTACAGTGTTCTGCACTAATTTAAAGGCTCTCTGAAGCCTAGAAACCCTTTTTATAAGTTAACTTCGTAGCGAATAAATTCGCATCGAATTGAATTTCTTCCTGAAATTCGCCGAATCAGCCGAATTGAATTTTTGAATAATTCGCTCATCTCTAATGGTGATCATATCCCCCCTTATGTATTATACATGGAGATCATATCCCCCCTTATGTATTATACATGGAGATCATATCCCCCTTATGTATTATACATGGAGATCATATCCCCCCTTATGTATTATACATGGAGATCATATCCCCCTTATGTATTATACATGGAGATCATATCCCCCCTTATGTATTAGACATGGAGATCATATCCCCCCTTATGTATTATACATGGAGATCATATCCCCCCTTATGTATTATACATGGAGATCATATCCCCCCCTTATGTATTATACATGGAGATCATATCCCCCCTTATGTATTATACATGGAGATCATATCCCCCCTTATGTATTATACATGGAGATCATATCCCCCCTTATGTATTAGACATGGAGATCATATCCCCCCTTATGTATTATACATGATGATCATATCCCCCCTTATGCATTATACACGGAGATCATATCCCCCTTATGTATTATACATGGAGATCATATCCCCCCCTTATGTATTATACATGGAGATCATATCCCCCCTTATGTATTATACATGGAGATCATATCCCCCCTTATGTATTATACATGGAGATCATATCCCCCCTTATGTATTATACATGGAGATCATATCCCCCCTTATGTATTATATATGGAGATCATATCCCCCTTATGTATTATACATGGAGATCATATCCTTCTTTATGTATTATACATGGAGATCATATCCCCCCCTTATGTATTATACATGGAGATCATATCCCCCTCATGTATTATACATGGAGATCATATCCCCCTTATGTATTGTACATGGTGATCATATCCCCCTTATGTATTATACATGGAGATCATATCCCCCCTTATGTATTATACATGGAGATCATATCCCCTTTATGTATTATACATGGAGATCATATCCCCCCTTATGTATTATACATGGAGATCATATCCCCCCTTATGTATTATACATGGAGATTATATCCCCCCCTTATGTATTATACATGGAGATCATATCCCCCTTATGTATTGTACATGGAGATCATATCCCCCCTTATGTACTGTACATGGTGACAAATGCACAAAGCTTTATTGAGGCAAACAGATGACAGTCACCGAATAGGGGAGTGCGCAGGGAGGGTGAATACACCAGTCCAGGGCCACACGTAAGGACCAACCCAATTAAAGTCCAGCACCGAGAGCCAAGGGAGAGTCTCTGTAGCAAGTAATCCAACAGGGGGGGTTGGTGTGAGGTCAGCACAAGAACAGTTCAAGTGAAGCAGGCAGAGGGCTTGTACTCACGGATCCCTGGAGTCTAGCAGACAGTCTTCCCCAGCTCTGAGAGAAGGGGGGGTCCTAGGAAACCTTGGGTCTCTGCCGAACCTGGCCACGGAAAAGGTCCTGGCCGCAGCTCAGGCTCCTTCCAGGCTCCTTCCATCAGCTACACACCAGTGAATACCTCGGGAGTCTAGCATCAGCTTCTTCAAACTGGTCGGACCCCCCCAGTCACCTAGGCAACTGGGGGGAGGTGTAGGGGGCCTAGAGGTAGGGTGGCTCTAGCTTGTCTTAGGAATGCGTTTCATCTCAGCAGAAGGGGGGAGGAGCACGGATGAGAGACAGCAGAGAGACCAGGGACAGCGCAAGGGGCTGAGAGGGAGGCAGCTGTGACAACGATATTGTTTTTGCACCGGTTTGTGGATGTCCCAGCACCCATAATGGGGCCTGGATGCTCCATAAATTGATACTGAAGGCTGTAGCCTTGTCTGTTGCATATCTGCATGTTCTACTGTCTAGACCAGGGGTGGGCAAACTTTTTGACTTGAGGGCCGCAATGGATTCATATATTGGACCCGGGGGCCGGACCAAGAGTAGATGAATGATGTGTATGTGTCATGCATAGTAAGCATAGTAATATTCCCCCATAGTAAGCATAGTAATTAATCCCCCATATAGTAATTCATCCCCCATAGTAATTCATCCTCCATATAGTAATTCATCCCCCATATAGTAATTCATCCTCCATATAGTAATTCATCCCCCATATAGTAATTCATCTCCCATAGTAATTCATCCCCCATATAGTAATTCATCCCCCATAGTAATTCATCCCCCATATAGTAATTCATCCCCCATAGTAATTCATCCCCCATAGTAATTCATCCCCCATATAGTAATTCATCCCCCATATTAATTCATCCCCCATAGTAATTCATCCCCCATAGTAATTCATCCCCATATAGTAATTCATCCCCCATAGTAATTCATCCCCCATATAGTAATTCATCCCCCATAGTAATTCATCCCCCCTATAGTAATTCATCCCCCATAGTAATTCATCCCCCATATAGTAATTCATCCCCCATATTAATTCATCCCCCATAGTAATTCATCCCCCATAGTAATTCATCCCCCATATAGTAATTCATCCCCCATAGTAATTCATCCCCCCATATAGTAATTCATCCCCCCTATAGTAATTCATCCCCCATAGTAATTAATCCCCCATATAGTAATTCATCCCTCCTATAGTAATTCATCCCCCATATAGTAATTCATCCCCCATATAGTAATTCATCCCCCATATAGTAATTCATCCCCCATAGTAATTCATCCCTCATATAGTAATTCATCCCCCATATAGTAATTCATCCCCCATATAGTAATTCATCCCCCATAGTAATTCATCCCCCATATAGTAATTCATCCCCCCTATAGTAATTCATCCCCCATAGTAATTCATCCCCCATATAGTAATTCATCCCCCATAATAATTCATCCCCCATATAGTAATTCATCCCCCATAGTAATTCATCCCCCATAGTAATTCATCCCCCATATAGTAATTCATCCCCCATATAGTAATTCATCCCCCATAGTAATTCATCCCCCATATAGTAATTCATCCCCCATATAGTAATTCATCCCCCATAGTAATTCATCCCCCATATAGTAATTCACCCCCCATAGTAATTAATCCCCCATATAGGAATTCATCCCCCATAGTAATTCATCCCCCATAGTAATTAATCCCCCATATAGTAATTCATCCCCCATATAGTAATTCATCCCCCCTATAGTAATTCATCCCCCATAGTAATTCATCCCCATATAGTAATTCATCCCCCATATAGTAATTCATCCCCCATAGTAATTAATCCCCCATATAGTAATTCATCCCCCCTATAGTAATTCATCCCCCATATAGTAATTCATCCCCCTATAGTAATTCATCCCCCATATTAATTCATCCCCCATAGTAATTCATCCCCCATTTAGTATTTCATCCCCCATTTAGTATTTCATCCCCCATATAGTAATTCATCCCCCATATTAATTCATCCCTCATATAGTAATTCATCCCCCCTATAGTAATTCATCCCCCATAGTAATTCATCCCCCATAGTAATTCATCCCCCATATAGTAATTCATCCCCCATAGTAATTCATCCCCCATATAGTAATTCATCCCCCATATAGTAATTCATCCCCCATAGTAATTCATCCCCCATATAGTATTTCATCCCCCACAGTACTATTCCCCCCCAAGTAGTAAGCTGAGTCCCTCCTGTGTCAATTCACTTACCTTTGCTCCGCGCGTTCCTCTCGCCGTGTTCCCGCGCCGTTCCGGTCTTCAGGGCGGACTGTGAGAGGAGCCTAGCTCCCCTCCCCTCACGTTCGTCACGCTGCCCCGCCTACACACATGACAGCCACATCCGCGGGCCGGATTAAAAGGTCCGCCGGGCCGTAGTTTGCCCATTGCTGGTCTAGACAAATAATATTAAGGGATGTCTTTCCAATGTATACTTTACTGCTGATAAATATCATTTTTGGTTACCATGGTAATCCAGTGTACTTCACATAACGTCCAGGGTTTCAATTCACCAAATAAACCCAAAACAGCGATTTAAAATCAAAAACTGTACATGTGATTGAAGACAAAATAATAATCAGAATAATAGTCCCATCAATCAATTAATAGTCCAATAATAGTGATATGGTGATCAAAAATCATCCAATAGTGACTTTCCGTGAATCCTTCAACCAATTAGGATGTGCGCTCACTTCCTTCTATGCCTATAAAATGGTCTATAAACACTTGTGGTTGACATTTCCTGGAACCTGCCAAAATGGGATGGATGTTGGGTACTTCCTATGAATGACAATGCTTTCCCCTTGTGTGCTGGATATCCCTGCAGGGATTGCTCCCTCCTTCAGCTGCTGAAGATCGCTTGCTTACTCCTCCTTAATCGTTCCTCAGTATCAAAGAGAAATTGAAGACGTGTTTGCATGGAAATTGAACCATTCTCTGCGACCCCCACATATCTAGAAGTTACGCACTAAATCTGGCGCTCTTTCCTCTCTTCCTCAAGAAGTTCTGGGTATTTTTAAAACATTTTATTCCAACCTATTAGCTTCTCTACAATCAAATTCTGTTTCACCATCCGACTCATGGCTGGATTCTATACCCCTCCCTGCTCTCACACCCTCTCAGATGACCTCTCTCAAGGCCCCCCGCACCTTGGAGGAAATATCCCATGTGATTAGCGCACTAAAAAGTTCCACCGCAACCAGGCCCTGATGGATTTACTGCCAATTATTATAAACACTTTGCCCCTACATTGTCTCCCTTTTTGATGACTTTATTTAACCCCTTCCCGACCGGCCGTTGTATATAAACGGCCGGACGGTGGCACTGCAGGGTCGGGTGGGTGTCTATAAACGGCCTCCCCGCACCCTGCTTGTGCGCGCTCCCTGGGAGCGCGCAGCACCGCGATCCAGTGCCCGCTGTGTCCTCCGGACACAGTGAAACACCGATCGTCGGACGGGACCTCTGTACGAGGTCCCGATCATGTGATCACTGATTGGCCAATCAGTGATCACATGCAAAGTAGTAAGCAAGATGTCACTTCTGACATCATTGCTTACTATGTGTGAAATCTGTGAATGATCACAGAGGTCACATGGTACAAGGCTATTCACAAAAGCCTTGTACCATGTGACAAGCTGTGACCAATCACAGCTCACTCAGTTCTTCTCAATGAGTGCAGGAATGCACACAGAGAGAAAGAGAAATGATTGCTTTTACACCCTATATGGGTGTAAAAGCAATCAGTGAAAAAAAAAAAAAAAAATCTTCATCACCCCTCACAAGTAGTACAGTGTCACCATGTTGACACTGTACTGCTAGGGTGACAGTATGTAAAAAAAAATAATAATAATATAAAAAAATAAAATAAAAATGTAAAAAAAAATGTTTAAAAATTTTAATTTTTGCTTATAAACTAATTTGGATTTTTTTTTTTTTACTAAAAAGATAACGGAATAAATTTTGGCTAAGATTTATGATGAAATATTATTTATTTGCAAAATTTTATAAAAAAAAACACTTTTTTTTCAAAATTTTTGGACATTTAATTTACATAGCAAAAAAAATACAAATCCCAGTGGTGAATAAATACCACCAAAATAAAGCTTTATCTATCTCAAAAAAATGGTAAAAAATTCATTTGGGTACAGTGTTGCATGACCGCGCAATTGTCATTCAAAGTGTGATAGCGCTAAAAGCTGAAAATTGCCCTGGTCAGGAAGGGGTAAAAGTGTCCGGTCTGGAAGTGGTTAATGATGTTTTGCAGGGAGGCAGGTTCCCTGAGGAGATGCTATTGGCTAACGTCTTTATTACCCAAACCACTAAAAGACCACCATCTGCCCCAAAACTATAGGCCAATCTCAGTGATGAACAATGATTTGAAAATATTCAGCCGTATTCTGGCAGATAGGTTGGCCCCCATTATCTCCTCTTTGGTCTCTCCAGACCAATCGGGTTTTATCCCAGACAGACTAATCACAGACAACATTCGCCTCACATTAAACGTTATTCAGGATGCAATTTGCACTCTAAAGAAGTTTTGTTACTGAGTCTGGACACTAAGAAGCCCTTCGATAGTGTTCTTTGGCCTTGTTTTCATTGCTGCAGAGAATGGGCTTTAGTGAGGAGTTTCTATCTGGTATTCATGCCTTATACGACTCTCCTAAAACAAGGATAAGGCTTCCCGGCTGTAACTCTGAATTTGTTACATTGGGCAGAAGTACCCGTCAGGGCTTTCCTCTTTCACCCTTACTATTGGTGTTGGAACCCTTGGCAACTGCAATAAGATCACTCAGATATCTCTGGTTACCCATTATTGGTTTCGCATTTCAAAATTTGCATGTATGCTGATGATGTTATGCTTTTCCTTACCAACCCGTGACCTCATTGCCTAATTTATGCGCAATATTGAATGACTTTGCTATGGTGTCAGGTCTTACTGTAAATTTTACCAAATCAGTGATTATGCCTGTCAATGTTCCTGATTCCCTGACTGCATCTCTCCGTAATTCTTTTCCATTTCGTTGGGCCACGGATCGGATGGCAGTCATTGTTGGGCAAAGCTTACCTTCGCTTACCGTATACTGCCGATGGGTTGGGTGTTCTGCCGCCGATTGGCGATGGTGGGGGTACCTCCCCTTTTACATTTTATTCGCTTGACTTGGGAGCATCGGGCGGACTTGCAGATTTGGCTCACCTTTTTGGATTCCTTCAACAGGCGAGCTCTGTGGATGTCTGGCCCTGGGAGCCATTTTGACCTGGATTTGTTCCCGGATGCGGCGGCTTCCGTGGGATATGGGGCCTTTTGCCGGGGTTGGTGGAGTGCGGCTCCGTGGCCTGCTTCCTGGCAGGAGGCGGGGGAGTTTTTCTTCGTATCTTGGTGCTGTTGGTATTTTTTCGGTGGTGCTGGCGGTTGCAGTGTGGGGGGAGGATTTTCGGAAGTAAGGGTTCATTTTTGGTGTAACATTTTGGGGGTGGTTCAGGTCGTCAATCGGGTCTCAGCTTCTTCGCGGCCAGTGGTTGGCCTGCTTTGCCATTTCATGTGGCGTTGCCTGCAGCTGACCATTTTTCTTCGTGCTCTGCGGCTCCCTGGGGTTGAGCACACTCTGGCTGTCGCTTTGTCTCATTTTCAGTGGGACACATTCCGAGGGTTGGCACTGGGGGAGGAGCACCGCGGGGTTCCTTGTCCCGACTGGCTGTGGGATTTTGCCTTGGGGTCGTTGCAGGCTGGATCCGGTAGTCGGTGAGTGAGGCAACATGGTCTGCATACTCGACTTAAATGGTGTGGGACCCATCGTTGGTATGGTGTACCCGGGAACATTCCAGTTAACCAAGGTTTAACTGGAAGGTGGTGGTGCTGCACTGTGGACAGAATGGTCGTCTCCGAGCTGGTTGGTTGCGGCTGGAGGCCTAGTGGAATATGGTTGTCCGCAGGTGCATTTTGACTGGTGGGAGTGGTGGACCTGCTGCAGCGGGTCAATATTGATCCGTGGGGGCCTGAGTTGGGTTTTGCTGTGTTATAATTTTGGCACGGAAATTAGAGCGGGGGTGTCGGCTGCTGCGTTGGATTGCCGGTTGGCTGGTTTGGCCTTCTTCTTAAGTTGAGGGGGTGTCGGGGTTTTCACAAAAGTCTTTTTGGGTTCGACAGGCCCTTCGGGGTTCCCGTAGGGCTCATCGCTGAAGGAATTCACGTCCGGTGTCCGTTGAGTTGTTAGGGTCTTGGTTTGTGCACCTGCGGTCTGTGTGTCTTTCGGGCTTCGAGGTGTTTGTTTCGGGCGGCCTTTGCGGTGGCCTTTTTGGGGCATTGCGTTTTGGTGAGATCGGTAGTCCGTCTCAATCAGTTATTGGGGGGGTTATTGGGGGATGAGGTCGTGTGCTGGGTTTACTGGAGTGGAGGTGCTCGTCCATCGGTCTGGGACGGTTTTTTGCTCTTCCAGCATCTCATGTGTGCCCGGTGGGTGCGGTGCCAGATTTTCTATCCTATCGTCCGGTGGGGCAGGGGTCCTTTTTTCCAGCGCACTGAGGGGTCCTCTTATTTTACTTTCACTTTTGTCAGTTTTCTGACGGTGTTTAAAGGTGGCTGGTTGGATACGTCCTTGTGTGCTTTGCATTCGCTTTGGATGGGGGCTACTACGGAAGCTGCCGGGTGGGGCTTGTTGGATATGGTTCACACGTATTGGTAGGTGGGATTCACGGAGATTTTGACTGTGCGTTCGTCCGCATCTGTTGGGGGACTGGTGGGGTCTCGTGTTCTGTTGTCATGGCCTGGGGGGAGTGTCGGTCCTGTCTGGGTGATGTATTGTCCTGGGGGCTGGATGGGTGTGCCGGGTATGTTGTGGGGTCGCGTGCTGCAGGAGGGGCAGCGTTTGCATCGACGGGATGGCCCACTGGATGTCCTGGTGCTTCCTGCGGGTGGCAACGATCTGAAGGTCAACAAGGTGGTAGGGCGCTTCTTTATCCGTAATGGGGGGCTGGTGGTCCGGCATCTGGAGCTGGAGGTGGATACTTGGAGGTATCTTTGGAGTGCTGGGGTACATCTGAATGCGGATGGATCGGATTTATGGTCTCTGGGTCTACAGGATGGAGTTCGGAGGGGTTTGTTTGTGGTGTGGCACGCATGGGTAAGGGCTCACCCAGCATGCTGTGGCGGTGGTTGGTCTTTGGAGGCGGTTCTTATCTTGGAGGTACAAAATGATGTGGGACACATCGTTGGTATGGTGTGCCCGGGAACATTCCCAGTTAACTGAGGTTTAACTGGAAGGTGGTGGTGCTGCACTGCGGACAGTATGGTTGTCTCCGAGCTGGTTGGTTGCGGCTGGAGGCCTAGTGGAATATGGTTGTCCGCAGGTGCATTTCGGATCGTTTTGGGGGTGCCTTTAAAGACCAACGACAACTCTTTATGTTTTCTGTTATAAGGAATGGTTGATGTGTTTAAACTTGATTTGTTAATAAAAGGCCGTGCTGGCCATTGTACTCCAAAATTGGTGTTGTGTTTTCTGTAAGTATAGTAAGTAAAGGGGATTGGTATGGAAGGGTAAAGGGTAACGGTGGTGTAGTGGGGTCTGGATGAACCAATCTCGGGTGCACTAGTCATGCCTTCTGCTGATCAGGATTTGATGGCTGGATGGATATTTTGCTTTTTCCTCCAGAGGTCTCCTTCCTCCTATACTGATTTCTCTCCAATATATCACAGGATGATTGTATGAAAAAACAAAACCATCATAGTGCTTTATCCTTTAAAATGAAGGCTTTATTTGCTGCTGCAAGTTCCATACAGAGTTTTTAGCATAGGCTTCAGAGTAAGGCAGTTTCAGCCTGTCCTGCAATTATTTATACACAGGAGCGCGGCACAGTTTATATATTTCATTTACTCTCTGTCTTCCGCTTTGTACCTACCTGCCTCCACTGTTACCAACCCGGCTAGTCTGACTACGCTCACTCCCGACTGTCACCCATCCATCCCTCTCGGGACCTGGACTTGTCAGCCCCTTCACTTCAGGCTCACCCCTGGCACATACCCTCAGCGGGGACCCCTCTACCACAGTTGGGTGCACTCAGGGGTCGCGGCCTGGTCTCAGTCCTGCACCAAGTCCATCCCCACCATCGGGGGCTCTGGTGAAAAGGCAGACTGGAACTTAGACTTCGTGTCCTGGGGAATCCCATTCTGTGGAGCGCTAGAGATCCCGCTGGGCGGTGTCTGACACTAGCTAAATAGGATTTTTGTTAGAGAAGCAGCCTGGGATGAGATAGCCTGGTAATGAGGTAGTGAGTTCACCTTAGGACAAGCTGGAAGGCTCTACAGGTCAGGGCTTCTGAAGCGCTCCCACCTTTACAGAAACTTCTGGCACTTTCTGGAAGAGGGTTGGAGGAGGGGAGTAGGCCCAGATTTGCATATTTAGGGAACCTGGCCAATCCTCAGGCAAGAGGCCAGGTAGTGTGGTCAGGAGAGCTCTTAAATGTGGCAGAGCCTGAGCAGCAGGGTTTGTTGTTGGAGTCGAGTCAGGTGGAAGATGGACTGAGAGAAGGTGCTGGAGTGCAGAGCCCGGGAGAAGACCCCAGGGAGGGGAGCCTACCTACTGGCTGGATGCTGAACAGAAGGATCTCCAGTGTGCCACAAGTCTCCTAGGGAGGACAACCTGTCAGCAGGTAGCCCAGCGTAAGGTTTGAAAGCAGCTACCAACCCACTGAGCTACAGGACAGGACAGTATGAGTACTCCTCCACCCCCTGGGCCACAGAAGGGAGAGGGCGGTCAGGTGCAACACCCAACTTCTCATCTGGGACAACCTAATTGCAGATCTTAGAATGCCTTGCCAAGGGATAGCCTTAGGACAGCCGGGTGCAAGAGGAAGGATTCATCTGGGGTCTCAGGAGATACAACAAAGAGGGCTCAGTGCTCCTTAAATTAGCTGTTGCTGATGTTTGTTCCACATTTTGTACAGTGTGTGCTAAGAAGTTGTCCTCAAGTTCTACAGTTCCTTGGGCATCCCACATACCCCTAGACCCATCCAAGTTGTTGTAGCGCTACACATACATAATATATAGAAGTGATCACTTACCTGTGTATACCGATACAGACTGAGCAATTGGGCCATCGCATTATTCGTATAGAAAGTACTGTCACCAATAAAACCGGCCACTTCTCCGTCTCCCTTACAGTAATAGTTGGGAGCTTCCTTCTCTCCAGACAATATCTTCATGACATATCTCAAAGTCCTCATTGGATCATTACAAGTACTATATATATGATAGCCCAGGGTGACATTGGGCAGGAGATCGGGGTTCTGGTTTATCTCATCGACAGCAGTAATCATCGCCAAGATGCTTTTGTACTCTTCAATGTCAACACTGCCAGATAATGAGAGGTTTTAAAAATGAAAATGGTTACTTCTGAGAGGACAGTTTGGCCACAGCCCACAAAACTAAAGCCCCGTATACACAATGAGAATATTGGATGAATGATCGTCTGTTTTTTTGGGGGGGGTTGCGTCCTAGTCTTATATCAAAAGTGAAGAGTCTACCAACGTTACGAACATTCTTGTACAACAGAAAGAAAATTCGGGAGTGATGTCATGTATTTGTATTGTATTTTCTGATGAAAACTGTGCTGATTAAATCTTACAATCTGATATCGTATGAGACACATTTCATCCCTTCATATAGCTGTGTACGGACGATCAGATTATTGTACGATCGCTTAAAAAGCGGGAATTTCCATACGATTTTCTGATCAAAATGTAATTTGATAGGCAACTGCAGATCGCATAAATGACACAGCAGACTGCTGAGGATATCCTGTAAACATGTTCCAGTTCCCTGGAGGTGCAGAGTTGAAAAGTGCTGGAAGAGGGGTGCAGAGGGGGGAAGGGGAGAGCAGGGTTGCAAAACGAGCAATTTTGGAAGAGATTGCATGATGAGCAGTGCTGGATCAGAAGTACTTGAAGAGGATTTCAGGGGGAAAAATGGGACAGTTTTGAAGGAACATTGCAGCAGGTGCAGAGGTGAGAAGTGTTGGAAGAAGAATGCAGGGGGAGCAGTGTGGAATTAGGGTTCCAGGGAGTGCAGAGGTGAGAAGCGTTGGAAGAGGATTGCAGGGGGAGCAGTGTGGAATTAGGGTTCCAGGGGGTGCAGAGGTGAGAAGCGTTGGAAGAGGATTGCAGGGGGAGCAGTGTGGAATTAGGGTTCCAGGGAGTGCAGAGGTGAGAAGCGTTGGAAGAGGATTGCAGGGGGAGCAGTGTGGAATTAGGGTTCCAGGGAGTGCAGAGGTGAGAAGCGTTGGAAGAGGATTGCAGGGGGAGCAGTGTGGAATTAGGGTTCCAGGGGGAGTAGAGGTGAGAAGCGTTGGAAGAGGATTGCAGGGGGAGCAGTGTGGAATTAGGGTTCCAGGGGGTGCAGAGGTGAGAAGCGTTGGAAGAGGAGTGCAGGGGGAGCCGTGTGGAATTAGGGTTCCAGGGAGTGCAGAGGAGAGAAGCGTTGGAAGAGGAGTGCAGGGGGAGCAGTGTGGAATTAGGGTTCCAGGGAGCGCAGAGGTGAGAAGCGTTGGAAGAGGAGTGCAGGGGGAGCCGTGTGGAATTAGGGTTCCAGGGAGTGCAGAGGAGAGAAGCGTTGGAAGAGGAGTGCAGGGGGAGCAGTGTGGAATTAGGGTTCCAGGGAGCGCAGAGGTGAGAAGCGTTGGAGGAGGATTGCAGGGGGAGCAGTGTGGAATTAGGGTTCCAGGGAGTGCAGAGGTGAGAAGTGTTGGAAGAGGATTGCAGGAGGAGCAGTGTGGAATTAGGGTTCCAGGGGGTGCAGAGGTGAGAAGCGTTGGAAGAGGATTGCAGGGGGAGCAGTGTGGAATTAGGGTTCCAGGGAGTGCAGAGGTGAGAAGCGTTGGAAGAGGATTGCAGGGGGAGCAGTGTGGAATTAGGGTTCCAGGGAGCGCAGAGGTGAGAAGCGTTGGAAGAGGATTGCAGGGGGAGCCGTGTGGAATTAGGGTTCCAGGGAGTGCAGAGGAGAGAAGCGTTGGAAGAGGATTGCAGGGGGAGCAGTGTGGAATTAGGGTTCCAGGGAGCGCAGAGGTGAGAAGTGTTGGAAGAGGATTGCAGGGAGGGCAGTGTGGAATTAGGGTTCCAGGGGGAGTAGAGGTGAGAAGTGTTGGAAGAGGATTGCAGGGGGAGCAGCGTGGAATTAGGGTTCCATGGAGTGCAGAGGTGAGAAGTGTTGGAGGCAGGAGGTACAAGGGCGAGCAGATTTGCACAGTACATCACCGCTACTTTGTATGTTACATTCAGGTGTACCTCGGTTTAATTTTGCAAAAAATTTGTAAACCAAAATGTGGTTCCCATAAGAATGCAGTGAAAACCAATTAATCCGTTCCGGAGGTCAGAAAAAAGTAAAAAAAAAGTTGATGTCACTATAGGTTGGTGCCGGTTTTTAAATGTAATTACTGCTTTTTTTTCCCTTCACTATAGCTCATGGATTCAGCTGTCACTTTCTCCCAGCTAAAAGAAACATTGTTTCCTTTTAGTTTATTTCCATGAGTTAAGAGAAACAAAGTTTTTTTCTAGTTTATTTCTCTGAGTTAAAAGAAGCAATGTTTCCTTTTAGTTTCTTAAAAGAAACAAAGTTTCCTTTAGCTCCGGGGAAAGTGACAGCTAATCCTGTGAGCTACAGTGAAGAAAAAAAAGCCACAATTGCATTTAAAAATCGGCGCCGACATACACTTCGTATTGTGAAAAAAATTCATTAAAAATTCATTCACCGAGGCGTTATTTTCAATGGATTTCATTCATAAACTGATAATTACAGTAACCGAGGCGTTGGTAATCCGAGGTACACCCGTACTTATATACATTGTTTGGCATTTTTCCTGCTTCTGACCACAGCACTCCCTACACTGGGCTGAACATGACATGCTCCTGATTATTGCTTACTTCACATTATAGACATGTGTGGTTCGTTTTGTTCCGAATCAAAATTCAGATCAATTAATCATTATTTGGAGATTCAGATGTATCCAAATTTCTGAACTACAATAGTAATGAATTTAAATGAACCCAAAACAACATTTCAAAATTTGAATTCAAATACAAAATTGAATTTGAACACAGGAGTAAAATCAAATTGAATAGAAAAGAATGAAGGAAAACAGAACAGAATAGAACAGAAAATAAAAGAAAATAATGAAACAGAATAGCAAACAATGGAATAGAATAGAATAGAATAGAGCATGAGGTTTTGATTCATTGTTTAACTGCCTCCCGCCTGCCATATAGTACAATGACGGGCGCAAGGCGGTTCTCTCATTCTGGGAGGACATCATATGACGTCATCCCATTCTAACAGCACATGCGTGGCTCCAGGGGCGCGCAGCGTGGCGATTGACGGTGCGCTGTGTCCCTCGGATACTGTGGATCGCTGATCAAAGGAAAGAGCCGAAGACGTTGGTTCAGTCATGTGATCAGCTGTGTCCAATCACAGCTGATCGCATGTAAATAGGGAAATGCGGTTATCAGCATTCTCTCTTCTTGAGCTGTCACACTGACAGAGGAGAGGAGAGCCGGTAATTGGCATTCCTTGGAGGGGACATCTACACTGATCATCAGAGCACTAATGATCAGTGTGCCCTGATGATCAGTGTTGCCCCAGCAGTGCCACCTGTCAGTGTTTATCAGTGCCAGCTCTCAGTGCTCATCCATGCCACCTGCCAGTGCCCATCTGACCTGCCTTTCAGTGTCACCCATCAGTGCCAGTCAGTGCCAGCTCTCAGTGCTCATCCATGCCACCTGCCAGTGCCCATCTGACCTGCCTTTCAGTGTCACCCATCAGTGCCACCTATCAAGGCCAATCAGTGCCATCTATCAGTGCTGACAATCAATGCCACCTATCAGTGCTGACAATCAGTGCCACCTATCAGTGCCAGTCAGTGTTGCCTATCATTGTGCATCAGTACCGCCTATCAGTGCGAGTCATTGCCGCCTATCAGTGCCATATATGAGTGCTGCCTTTCAGTGCCCATCAGTGATGCCTGTCAATGCCCATCAGTGCCACCTACCAGTGTCTCCTCATCAGTGCCACCTATCAGTGCCCTTTCAGTGCTGCTTATCAGTGCCGCCTAACAGTGCCAGTCAGTGCCGCCTATTAGTGCCATATATGAGTGCTGCCTTTCAGTGCCCATCAGTGTTGCCTGTCAATGCCCATCAGTGCCACCTACCAGTGTCTCCTCACCAGTGCCACCTATCAGTGTCCATCAGTGCAGCCTATCAGTGCCGTCTAACAGTGCCAGTCAGTGCCGCCTATTAGTGCCATATATGAGTGCTGCCTTTCAGTGCCCATCATTGATGCCTGTCAATGCCCATCAGTGCCACCTACCAGTGCCTCCTCATCAGTGCCACCTATCAGTGTCCATCAGTGCAGCCTATCAGTGCCCATCACTGCAGCCTCATTAGCGCACATCAGTGAAGGAGAAAAATCACTTATTTACAAAATTTTATAACAAAAACTAAGAAAACATATGTTTTTTTCAAAATTTTCAGTGTTTTTTGGTTTGTTTAACCCCTTGCCTACCAGGCACTTATACCCCCTTATTTACCAGGCCAATTTTCAGCTTTCAGCACTGCCGCACTTTGATAGACAATTGCGCGGTCATGCAAAATTGTACCCATATGAAATTTTGATAATTTTTTTCTCACAAATAGAGCTTTCTTTTGGTGGTATTTAATCGCCACTGGGCGCTTTAC
Organism: Staurois parvus; assembly: GCF_062004578.1. NCBI lineage: Eukaryota > Metazoa > Chordata > Amphibia > Anura > Ranidae > Staurois > Staurois parvus. The sequence continues at coordinate 47,042 of NW_028319691.1, read as the reverse complement.
TTTTTGCGCTATAAATAAAAAAAGTGCAAAAAATTTGAAAAAAAAAAAAGTTTCTTTGTTTCTATTATAAAATTTTTCAAACAGGTAATTTTTCTCCTTCACTGATGTGCGTTGATGAGGCAGCACTGATGGGCACTGATAGGCAGCACTGATGGGCACTGATAGGCGGCACTAAAGGGAACTGATAGGCAGTACTAATGAGGTGGCACGGATAGGCGGCACTGATAGACAGCACTAATGAAGTGTCACGGATAGGCGGCACTAATATGCAGCACTGATAGGCGGCACTGATAGGTGACACTGATGATGGGTACTGATAGACGGCACTGACTGGCATCACTACTGGGCACTGACTGGCGGCACTGACTGGCACAACCGCTGGCCACAGACTGGCGGCACTGACTGGCAGCACTGCTGGGCTGCACTGGTGGGCAGCACTGGTGGGTGGGCACAGGTGGGTGGCACTGCTGGGCACAGGTAGGTGGCACTTCTGGGCACAGGTGTGTGACACTGCAGAGTGGCACAGGTGGGTGCACTGCTGGGCACAGGTGGGTGCACTGCTGGGCACAGGTGGGCGGAGCTAGTGGGCGCACTGCAGGGCACAGGTGGGCGGAACTTGCGGGTGGCACTGCTGGGCACCGATCATCAGGGCACTGATCATCAGTGCCCTGATGATCGGTGCCGATCCCCGCTCTGACAACTGCCGGTTCTCGGCAGTACTTTCCTCGCGATCTGACAGCGTGAGGAAAGTGCAGCCGAGTACCGGCACTTGCATTTCCCTCTGATCAGCGTGTCATTGGACACCGCTGATCACGTGGTAAAAGGCCGCTGGGATCGGCCTTTTACCACATCACGTGATCAGCTGTGTCCGTAGGACACAGCAATCACGGAGATCGCCGGGTGCGCGCCCCCTGGGGCGCGCAGGAGAGCGCGTTCTGGGAGGACGTCATATGACGTCCACCCAGAACTGGCCGGCCGCAGTGTAGCCGTCATTCGGCTATCTGCGGTCGGCAACTAATTAAGAAAAAATAAAAATGCCACCAAAATAAAGCTCTATCCGTCACAAACAAATGATAAAAAATTCATATGGGTACAGTGTTGCATGACCGCGCAATTGTCATTCAAAGTGTGATAGCGATGAAAGCTGGAAATTTGGCCTGGACTGGAAGGGGGTATAAGTGCGCTGTAGGCGAGGGGTTGAGTAATTTTGTTTTGTTACCTTTGTTTAATTTGTTTTCGGAATTAGTTTTGTTTATTTGTTTTTGAATTCGATTGAAATTTTCCAAATTCGTTCAAATTGAATTTAATTCGACCAAATCGAAATAATTTCTTATTCTGTTGTTTTTTTCTCTTCTCTTCTACAAGGTATCAAAAACTTTCAAGACTAGTTTTGTAACACACCAACAGATGGCAGCACAAGGCTGTACGCACAGTCACAGGCAGCACTGACCTTCATAAGTCAGTGTGCCAAAAGGCATTGTCCTGGGTACATCGGGAGTTGTGCAACTGGTGCTATTCTGAGCACGTGTGTTACCATGTCTGTTATTTCATCATGGATCATGACTTGATGTTTTGCTTTTTGAGATCTTTTAGCATGCTTCACTTTGTCACACAGTGTCTATATAAATGATTTCTTGATTCAACAGGTCTGGCAGTAATCAGGCCTTGGTGTGGCAAATGTAACTCAGCTTTCCAAAAATGTGGTTAACCAATTCAATACGGGCAATTTTCCCCCTTCCTGCCCAGGCCATTTTTCAGGTCTCAGCGCTCTCACACTTTGAATGACAATTGCGCGGTCATACAACATTGTACTCAAACTAAAATTTTATAATTTTCTTCACACAACTAGAGCTTTCTTTTGGTGGTATTTAATCACCGCTGGGGTTTTTATTTTTTGCTAAATTAACAAAAAAAATCAAACATTTTGAAAAAAAACATGTTTTCTTTGTTTCTGTTATAAACGTTTACAAATAAATAATTGTTCTTCATAAATTTAGGCCGAGATGTATTCTGCTCCATGTCTTTGGTGAAAATAACCCAAATTAGGATGTATTATTTAGTTTGTAGGAAAGTTATAGAGTTCACAAACTATGGGATAGATCTGAAAATTGATCAATCCTGAAGTACTGATAGCCAATCTAATTTCTTGAGGTCCAAGAATGTCAGAACAGTACAGATATCCACCAAATGTCAGAACAGTACAGATATCCCCCAAATGTCAGGACAGTACAGATATCCCCCAAATGTCAGGACAGTACAGATATCCCCCAAATGTCAGGACAGTACAGATATCCCCCACATGTCAGGACGGTACAGATATCCCCCAAATGTCAGGATGGTACAGATATCCCCCAAATGTCAGAACAGGACAGATATCCCCCAAATGTCAGGACGGTACAGATATCCCCCAAATGTCAGGATGGTACAGATATCCCCCAAATGTCAGGACAGGACAGATATCCCCCAAATGTCAGGACAGTACAGATATCCCCCAAATGTCAGGACAGGACAGATATCCCCCAAATGTCAGGACGGTACAGATATCCCCCAAATGTCAGGATGGTACAGATATCCCCCAAATGTCAGGGCGGTACAGATATCCCCCAAATGTCAGGACAGTACAGATATCCCCCAAATGTCAGGACAGTACAGATATCCCCCACATATCAGGACGGTACAGATATCCCCCAAATGCCAGAACGGTACAGATATCCCCCAAATGTCAGAACAGTACAGATATCCCCCAAATGTCAGAACGGCACAGATATCCCCCAAATGTCAGAACACTAGATATCCCCCAAATGTCAGGACAGTACAGATATCCCCCAAATGTCAGGAGGGTACAGATATCCCCCAAATGTCAGGACAGGACAGATATCCCCCACATGTCAGGACGGTACAGATATCCCCCAAATGTCAGGACAGTACAGATATCCCCCAAATGTCAGGACAGTACAGATATCCCCCAAATGTCAGGACGGTACAGATATCCCCCAAATGTCAGGACAGTACAGATATCCCCCAAATGTCAGGACGGTACAGATATCCCCCACATGTCAGGACGGTACAGATATCCCCCAAATGTCAGGACAGTACAGATATCCCCCAAATGTCAGAATGGTACAGATATCCCCCAAATGTCAGGACAGTACAGATATCCCCCAAATGACCCCTTTTTGTAAAGTAGACAGTCCAACGTACTTCATAAGAGGAATGGCGAGTTTTTTGAAGTTGTGTTTTTTTGTCATAATTTTTCGGAAAATGAAAAAATGAAAAAAATTGATTTCACTATTTTTTTTTTACATACTGTCACCAGTGCAGTACAGCGTCATCATATAACTGGCATGACGGTGAACAGGGACACTGACTGGTGGCAGTATGAAAAAAAAAAAAAAGATTTATATTATTTTTAATTTTTTAAAAAATGTTTTAGTTTTTTTTTTTCATATTTCACTATGACCAAAGTAGTACAATGTTACCATAGTAACATTTTACTACTTTGGGGAAGTGATCGGTATTTTTTTTTTTTTTTTTACACAATTTGCTTATAGCAAAGAATTACTTTGATATAAGGAAGCATTTCCCTGAATGACATCGATTCGTTCAGGGTTTTTTTTTTTTGTGCTTAGCTGTGATTTGGCCACAGCTAATCACATGACATGTGCATGTGACCTGCTGTGACCATTCACAGCTAGACACTAGTATACAATGGATGGCATGAATGAAGCCATCCATTGTATACAACTGTCATGTGACCTGCTGTAATTGGTCACAGAAGGTCACATGGTACCAGCAACGGGGGCGGTACTCAGATCTGTCATCGGCCGTATCCGAGGTACACGGCCGGTGACAGATCGCACCGCTGCGTGAAAACTGCGCATGTGCGGGAGGATGCCAAATGGCGTCCACCCCGGAAATCTAGTGTATTTTTGCGGCCGCCACACGGCCATTGGCCGGGCGACAAATGGTTAATCACAGTACATTCATGATTTAACATGGGGGGGGGGCAATTACTTTTTTTACATAGGGCCAGGTGGGTTTGGGCAGCTTTTTTTCCTTAATAAATGAAATCATATTTTAAAACACTGCATTTTGTATTTATTTGGGTTATCTTTGTGTAATATTAAATCTGTTTGATAATCTGAATAATTTAGGTGTAACAAATATGTAAAAAAAATCAGGAAGGCAGCAAATACTTTTTCACAGCACTGTCGCTGTCACGGTCTAGCCTGTAGTTTCCGGTTTGTGAAATTCTTACCTCCTTGCTCCAGTGGTGCTGCTAAACCTGCGATTTCATTCACATGCGCTGCTGTCTTCTGTGTTCACCTATGGGCATCGCCTGCTCTACTGTGGATTTATATCCCCTTCCCTTCTATCACTTCCTGTCCTGATCCACAGTCTGCTTCCCCCTGTATATAGGCATGCTCAGTGCAGCTGGCGTTGCCTGAGCAACTTCCTAGTTTCTCTGTGATTCTTGTTTTCCTTGTATCACTTGTATTCTGTAAGGAAGAATAATGCAGCCGAATGCATGTACTCCTGCGCTGGACAGTGGACTCCACAATGTCAAAATCCCCACATGAGTATGAAAGGAATACAAGCCTTGCTGCCCTCAATGGACCAGGAGAATCCAAAGAGAACTGTATAGAAGAAATAGAGAGGGCGCACGGCCCTAGTGCATTACCTAGTGTCCAGTGGCTCTGAGGAAGAGGTACAACCTCGAAACGCGTCAGTCACCAGCTATCTAGAGGTCTACAGTCCCCCACCAGACCACTTCCAGGGGTTTTGGACCTCATTCCATCCTTTGCGACATGCTTTCCATTTGATTTTATTTCTCTTGTGAGTATTTTACTATTTATAATAAATCTCTTTGTTTCTTATATACACTTGTATTCTGTGCCTGACTACCCCTGTACCAACCCCAGGTTCATCTACCATTTTCCTGAGTTCAACACGTCTCCTTGGATCCTCTTCTGTTTCCTTTCATCTGTACTTTGCACATGTGAGTGGTCTCTTCTTCATCAGCTGGGCATACCCGGTTCCAGTTTGCTGCAAGTCCATCCCCACCATCAGGGGGCCCTGGTGAAGAAGCAGACTGGGAACCCCAAGTTGGCTTTCTACTACTCAACTGCTCACTACCATAGAATCTTGACATTAGCTTTCCAAAATGGGGTCATTCTGTAAGTGTTTCCTCTGTCCTGGTGCTCCAGTGCTTCCACCAATGTGAAAGGTAGTCAGGAAATGACATGCGTAGTTTATGTTCCTTTAAAGGCCAAAGGTGCTCCTTGGATTTTGAGTGGATTTGTAATAAACAATCTGGTTATAAGAATTCAATAGAGAGCACTATGGTGTGTTTTTTTCTTCTGAGTGGCAATGCTGTACATGTTCCCTGGAGCTGGCCCTGATGATAGGGAAGACCTTCAACCCTCTAGTGCAGCTTATCCCGGCTAATTGACCACTTCCCGTCTGGTCCATGTACAAAAACGGCCGGATGGGAGCGGTGCAGGGGCGGGCGGCCATTTATAAATATCCTCCCTGCTTGTGCATGCAGAACCACGATCCAGTGCCTGCTGTGTCCGGAGAACACAGGAGAACACTGATCGTTGTACGGGACCTTTGTGCGAGGTCCCGATCATGTGATCCCTGATTGACCAATCAGTGATCACATGAAGAGTAGTAAGCAAGATGTCACTTCTGACATCATTACTTACTACGTGTGAAATATGTGAATGACCACCAAGATCACATGGTACAGGGCTATTCACAACAGCCTTGTACCATCTGACAAACTGTGACCAATCACAGCCTTCACAGTATTTCTCAATGTCTGCAGGAATGCAGCCAGAGAGAAGGAGAAATGATTGCTTTTACAGCCTTTATGGGTGTAAAATCAATCAGTGTAAAAAAAAAAATCTTCATCACCCCCCAGAAGTAGTACAGTGTCACCATGGTGATACTACTGCTAGGGTGACAGTATGTAAAAAAAAACAAACACAAATAATAATATAAAAAAATAAAATAAAAATGTAAAACAAAATTAGAAAAATTATAAATTTTGGTTATAACCTAATTTGGGTTATTTTTTTTTTACTAAAAAGATAATTGAATATATTTTGGCCAAGATTTCTGAAGAAAGATTATTTATTTGGAAACTTTTATAAGAAAAACACTTTTTTTTCAAAATTTTGGAACATTTTCATTTATATAGCAAAAAAAAAAAAAAATCCCAGCAGTGAATAAATACCACCAAAATAAAGTTTTATCTCTCTCAAAAAATGCTAAAAATTCATATGAGTACAGTGTTGCATGACCGCGCAATTGTCATTCAAAATGTGACAGCGCCGAAAGCTGAAAATTGGCCTGGACTGGAAGGGGGGGAAAGTGTCCGGACTGGAAGTGGGTGAAAGTGTTCAGACTGGAAGGGGGGGAAAGTGTTCAGACTGGAAGGGGGGGAAAGTGTCCGGACTGGAAGGGGGGAAAGTGTCCGGACAGGAAGGGGGGGAAAGTGTCCGGACTGGAAGGGGGGGAAAGTGTCCGGACTGGAAGGGGGGAAAGTGTCCGGACAGGAAGGGGGGGAAAGTGTCCGGACTGGAAGGGGGGGAAAGTGTCCGGACTGGAAGGGGGGGGGGAAGTGTCCGGACTGGAAGTGGGTGAAAGTGTTCAGACTGGAAGGGGGGGAAAGTGTTCAGACTGGAAGGGGGGGAAAGTGTCCGGACTGGAAGGGGGGGAAAGTGTCCGGACTGGAAGGGGGGGAAAGTGTCCGGACTGGAAGGGGGGAAAGTGTCCGGGCTGGAAGGGGGTGAAAGTGTTCAGACTGGAAGGGGGGGAAGTGTCCGGACTGGAAGTGGTTAAAGGGGGATCTGCCCATTCCGACCTTTTATAATTTGAAGGTCCTACCAAGGAGGGGAGAGTTTGTCCTCCTGAGCTCATGGTGGAGGAGTGAACACATTTTTGTGCAGAATAATTTCCATGGCCTTGTGGAAGATGGGTTCAGTTTTTGTTGATGCTGAAGACTTTTAATAGACTAGTGTGGGGTTTTTTTGCACTATTATTTTACAATAGTATGTATTTTGTTGGCTCCGGCACTCCTGTATAAGTTTGTTCTTTCAGACCGCACCTCATGTGTTTGTTCTACATAACCAGGTATTGTAGAGTAGTGCAGGTTTATGTTTCATACTGATGTACTTCTGCAGTGGACACTATGAGGACCAGTCAGTCAGTAAGAGGCTCACTACCTCATCATCTGCTTACACAGCTTCCAGGATTCTTTCTCTCCTCTTGAAGCCAAGCCAAGGTCAGGCAGACCACGATTGCTGCCATAACTGCCAGAAGAATTGTTCAGGATAGAAAGACCCCCCCCCCCCCAGGTGACCTCAGGAGACGGCTGCTGTCATCATATTGTGCTTCTTGGAACAACTACACTGTCTTTTTCCAGAGCAGCCTGTATTTCTCCTGAGACTGTAATTCTCACTCAGTGCTTCCAACCACGAAGCCACTGTACTGCCCACCACTAAGCCGCTGTGTTTTCCACCACAAAGCCACTGTGCTTCCAACCACTAATCCACTGTGCTTTTAACCACTTAGCCACTGTGTTTCCAACCACTAAGCCACTGTGATGTCAACCACTAAGCCACTATACTGCCCACCACTAAGCCGCTGTGTTTTCCACCACAAAGCCACTGTGCTTCCAAACACTAATCCACTGTGTTTCCAACCACTAAGCCACTGTACTGCCCACCACTAAGCCGCTGTGTTTTCCACCACGAAGCCACTGTGCTTCCAACCACTAAGCCACTCTGTTTTCCACCATGAAGCCACTGTGCTGCCCACCACTAAGCCACTATGTTTCCCACCACTAAGCCACTGTGCTGCCCACCATTAAACTGCTGTGCTGCCCACCACTAAGCTGCTGTGCTGCCCATCACTAAGCTGCTGTGCTGCCCATCACTAAGCCACTGCGCTGCCCCACCACTAAGCTGCTGTGCTGCCCATCACTAAGTCATTGTGCTGCCCACCACTAAGCCACTGTGCTTCCCACCACTAAGCCACTATGATGTCCACCACTAAGCCACTGTGCTGCCCACCAAGCCACTGTGTTTCCCACCACTAAGCCACTGTGCTATCCACGGCTAAGCCACTGTGCTGTCCATCGCTAAGCCACTGTGCTGCCCATCACTAAGCCACTGTGCTGCCCATCACTAAGCCACTGTGCTGCCCATCACTAAGCCACTGTGCTGCCCATCACTAAGCCACTGTGCTGCCCATCACTAAGCCACTGTGCTGCCCATCACTAAGCCACTGTGCTGCCCATCACTAAGCCACTGTGCTGCCCATCACTAAGCCACTGTGCTGCCCACCACTAAACTGCTGTGCTGCCCACCACTAAGCCACTATGATGTCCACCACTAAGCCGCTGTGCTGCCTACCACTAAGCCGCAGTACTGCCCACCATTAAGCCACTATGATGTCCACCATTAAACCACTGTACTGCCCCCCACTAAGCCGCTGTGTTTTCCACCATGAAGCCACTGTGCTTCCCACCACTAAGCCACTGTGCTGCCCACCACTAAGTCATTGTGCTTCCCACCACTAAGCCACTGTGCTGTCCACCGCTAAGCCACTGTGCTGTCCATCGCTAAGCCACTGTGCTGTCCATCGCTAAGCCACTGTGCTGTCCATCGCTAAGCCACTGTGCTGTCCATCGCTAAGCCACTGTGCTGTCCATCGCTAAGTCACTGTGCTGCCCACCACTAACCCGCTGTGCTTCCCACCACTGAGCCCCTGTACTGTCCATCGCTAAGCCACTGTGCTGCCCATCACTAAGCCGCTGTGCTGCCCACCACTAAGCCACTGTGCTGCCCACCGCTAAGCCACTGTGCTTCCCATCGCTAAGCCACTGTGCTGTCCATCGCTAAGCCACTGTGCTGTCCATCGCTAAGCCACTGTGCTGTCCATCGCTAAGCCACTGTGCTGTCCATCGCTAAGCCACTGTGCTGCCCCCCGCTAATCCACTGTGCTGCCCATCACTAAACCGCTGTGTTGCCCACCACTAAGCCACTGTGCTGTCCATCGCTAATCCACTGTGCTGCCCACCACTAAGTCGCTGTGCTGCCCACCACTAAGCTACTGTGCTGCCCACCACTAAGCTACTGTGCTGCCTACCACTAAGCCGCTGTACTGCCCACCCCTAAGTCGCTGTGCTGCCCACCACTAAGCTACTTTGCTGCCCATGTTATATCAAAATATAAAAATGGTTAGATGGTTGTTATTATAATAATATGTTTGCATACTTATAGACTTCCTCTGTGGCCTTTGGGTCATGAAACACATTGAGAATCCATCATTTATTATCATTTTGTCTACAGAATATTGCATATTATATTTGACATATTTGATTACTGTAGTCACATTGCTGGATTGATGCATTATATATATATATATATATGGTGGATAAATAGGTATACATATCATGAAGTACACAAGACGTTCCGTGAAAATGGAGGGCATAAAGAATAGTAAATCCCATCATCACCATGCACAGAACCCCACAAACCCAACTATGGACCCAAAACCAGACTGAAATCAATGGGAGCCAAATCTGTGAAATGTAAAGTGACAATGTTCTCGACTAATAGGCAAGGGGATATACAAATAGCATGGGGGAGGGGGACCAATTCCCCAAAAAAAAGATTTCCATTAGTGCAGCAGCAGTACTTTTTTTAAAAGCTGAACCTTTAAAAATGCCCAATTCCATAAGATACCATGCGGGGAGGGGGGGGGGTCCTAATCCGTCCTGTGAAGTGACACATTTACAATGTTAAAGGATACATTCACCTTTTGTAACATGTTACAGCCATATTCAGGGGGTAACATGTAACATGTAATGATCAGACTGGCCCCCGCACCCCCCAATCCCCGCTGTGACAGCCACCAGGGGATCCTCTCCCCCCTCCCTAGCTGTCAAATTTAAAAAAAAACCATGCCCATGCGGGGCCCTGCCCACCTGGCCGCATTACTCATTTACAGTCCTCTGTGAAGGAGGGACTACAAGTCCTAAAAGCCTTATTGGCTGTCGGCTCGTAGTCCTCGATGAACTCACAGCTCCATGGTAGTTCATTCATTCTTCCTGTCAGTATATCTGCTTGTACCTCATACACCCCGTACATCCCATAATCCCATACACCCCATACATCCCGTACATCCCATACACCCGTACATCCCATAATCCCATACACCCCGTACATCCCATACATCCTGTACATCCCATATACCCCGTACATCCCATACATCCCGTACATCCCATAATCCCATACACCCCATATACCCCGTACATCCCATACATCCCGTACATCCCATACACCCCATACATCTCAAACATCCCGTACATCTCGTACACCCCGTACATCCCATACACCCCCGTACACCCTGTACATCCAGTACATCCCCATACATCCCGCACACCCCGTACATCCCCATACATCCCTGTTTATCCCCGTACATCCTGTACATCCCATACACCTCGTACATCCCATACACCCTGTACAGCCCTGTACAGCCCATACACCCCATACATCCCATACATCTTGTACATCTCGTACATCCCCATATATCCCCGTACATCTCGTACATCTCGTACATCCCCATATATCCCCGTACATCCCATACATCCTGTACATCCTGTACATCCCATACACCCTGTACAGCCCATACACCCCCTACATCTCGTACACCTCATACATCCCCATTTATCCCCGTACACCCCATACATTCCCATACATCCTGTAAATCCCATACACCTCGTACATCCCTGTACACCCCATACATCCCTTACTCCCCCATACACCCCGTACATCCCATACAACCCCGTATACCCCATACATCTCGTATACCTCGTACATCCCCATACACCCCGTACATCCCATACATCCTGTACATCCCGTACATCCGGTACACCTCATACATCTCATACATCCCCGTACACCCCGTACATCCCATACATCCCTGTTTATCCCCATACATCCCCGTACATCCCATACACCATTTACATCCTGTACATCCCATTCACCTCATACATCCCATAAACTTCGTACATACCTGTACACCCCGTACATCCCATACACCCCCATACATTCCATCCTTCCTGTATACCCCATACAGCCCATACATCCCATACACCTCCATACACCCCATAAATTCCCATGTATCCATACATCCCCGTACACCCCTACATCCCCGTACATCTCCATACACCACATACATCCCCATACATCCCTACGTCCCCGTACATCCCCATACACCCTGTACACTGTGTACACCCCGTACATCCCCATACATCTCATACATAGTGTACAACCCGGACATCCCCATACATCCCGTACATCCCCATACACCCTGTACATCTCGTACACCCCGTACATCCCGTACACCCTGTACATCCCATACACCCTGTACGGGCAAGCAAATAATACTGACAAATCTGCATGAGACCTGCACCACCATGGTGTAATGCTTTCTAAGCCCCTGCAGACAACAATAATAAATTCACATTTTTTTACCACAAAAAATGTGCATTTAATATTTTTTACTAAAAGTTGAACTTATCCTTTAGAATTGCTGGCAAATTACATTTCATTTTCAGCTTCTTAGAAAACAAAAAAGTACAAAACGCAAAGGCATGCTATGTATTTTGGAGACCTTTGGAAATGTCTTAAAAAAAAGAAGTCAGTATAGAAATGTCATCAACCTGCAATTTAAACTTTTTTTTCCCTTTGTAGCGCACCCTACACAGTGTTTGAGTCTGGTGTGGATTTTAAGGGGGACCTCACACCTAAAAAAATGCTTAGGGTTACCCCTAAAAATCCATTTCAGACCCTTAATCAAAGCATGCAGCCTGGATGGCCAGGAAAGGTGGTGGGAGCCCTCCTGAACCATACAAAAGAGAGTGGGCCAGAACCATACCACCCCCTGGCAAAGTATCTTGTCACCATGTTGATGAGGACAGGGCCAACGGTTCCTAGGAAGGTGGCAGGAGCCAGCACCCACTGCTTCCTTAGTGACCATTAACAGAGAGAAGCGGCCATATAGAAGCCATAGAAATACCACGTCTGTGTATGATGCTTGGCTCCAGCTGAACAGGGGGCTGACCAGTCTGAACCTAGATTTGCTCATCCATAGTGAAAGCAAATAGTGAGCATGAGGAACAAGAAGCCATACTTATAAAGCAGTAAATGTGACTTTGCCAATCTTTCACTGCTGGTGAATCAATCACTGTCATTTAAAGCAAATTTAGCAGGGAGAATCACCTGCAGTGAATATTTGTTGAATGTCATATTCATTGCTTTATACGTATACCCCTAAGTTTTCACCAGGCTGACTTACTGCTGTGTTGTGAATAGGCTTGACTGTGACCATGTCAAACAACAAAAAGGACAAATTCCCGGCTCTAAGTTACCAGCCAGCCTGCAAACAAACCGAATTAACCTGTCTAGCAGTATGTGTTAGAAACGGGTTGTTATCACACATTTGCAAATACATGAGTAAGCTACAGAGCCTCGTCACAGCACCCCAGTATTCTGTAGTTCCTAACTCTAAAATTTTAAGAGCCCCCATAGTAGAGGCACATGTATTCAATTTATAGACCAAGGCCACTGAAGGAGCCCACCCCACCTTAAAGGTACAGGAGCGCACTGGACACCCAGCATGTAGCACAATGGCAGCCAAGGTGTCCAGTGCATCCCCTCACCAACAATTCAACAGTACAAACAGTAAACTACAGAGCCTCACCATGGCACCCCAGTCCACCTGCCCTTGGTCTATCCATTAAATACATGTGCCTCTACTATGGGGGCTCTTAAAATTGGAGCGTTAGGAACTACAGAATACTGGGGCTCCAGGACGTGGCTCTGTAGCTTACGCATGTTTTTGCAAACGTATGCTAACTAAACCCCTGTTTCTAATGCATACTGCTAGACAGGTTAATTTAGTTTGTTTGCAGGCTGACTGGCAAGTTAGAGCCGGGAATTGTTCTGTTTTGTTGTTTGACATGCGTCACCCTTCCATGTGCTCCTTGCTGTGAAGGCCAGTTATAGACTGGGGCAGCGGCCATTTTTTGTACTGTTGACTGTGACCATCCCTGAATAGTAGGAGACTATACTAATAAGCTATTAAATGACAGCACACCTCCCTCCCTCCTGGCAGAAAGAGAGACATCAAGATTTTCATTCTGCAGGAGCCATCAATAGGCACATGACATGACTATCTATCAGAAATCCCAGCACGGCCTGAAGACAAAGTATTATGCAAGTCATAGTTATTACATTTATTTTTGACTGAAACACAGACTGGAATCAAGTAATCAGAAAATGTATAAAACATCATTAGAAACATTTGTACATTTTCATAAAATATTACAGTGAAAATGAAGACAAAGCATTATTTTTTCTCTTTGTTGAGACATACAGACAGAGCAAAGATGATGAAAAGAGACTTACAGGTAACAATAAGAGAAGCATATCAATGAATCAGAAACAATGCCTTCATTTAAATTTCTCCTAAAGTCATTACCAAAGTGAGCAGAAATCAGTCCTCCGATAATCACGTCTCCCTTCTGGTAATATTCATACTCAAACAATGGCTTTTGCATGTTAAGTCTACAACGAGGTGCTGATCTCCAGGTCAATACTTCTCCATAGGATGTGATGTGAAGGATGAGGATGAGCAGGTAACAGACCCAGAAGAGAGGAGAACATCTCATGGCACACGGCAGATCCTCTCAGTCACCGGCAGATCTGCCCAGGAGGAGACACAATCACCAGAACTTTATACACATCGACTGAGACCGATTTACACTACAGAACAAAGAAGGGAAGAATAGAAACATCGACTGAGACCGATTTACACTACAGAACAAAGAAGGGAAGAATAGAAACATCGACTGAGACCGATTTACACTACAGAACAAAGAAGGGAAGAATAGAAACATGGACTGAGACCGATTTACACTACAGAACAAAGAACGGAAGAATAGAAACATCGACTGAGACCGATTTACACTACAGAACAAAGAACGGTAATAGTAACATCAATCTGAAAATATGAAATCTATATCCAGCAGTGTAGCTGATCTAACAAAGTTGGTTTATTCTTATATTTCTTACTCAGTACACCTTCAGTAGTTCAGAATTACAATTATTCAATTATAAGATGTATTTCCCTAGAAATATATATATTTTTTCTAGTAAAATATTTTACATCCCAGGGTGGGGATGTCCAATAGGGGTGAATGAGTCATATATGATTTGATTTGTTGGGTGTTTGGACACAAGACCCACTCTTCTAGGGAAAATTCACAACAAAAATCGGTCAGTAGAATGAGCTATGGTGTTTAATGAGTTGGAGGGACATGCTGATTAGGATCTGTATTGGTACAGAATTATTGAACCCCTTAGCACTCCGTTGTACAGGATTGGTAGATCCTTTCTGTAGTCTTTCTAGCTGTTTCAAAATGTTCTCACCAATTTACCTTTACTCCCTATTTCATTAGCAATGCTTATCGGAACACAATATTCAGAAAACTCCCCAACCGGGGCAAAGCACTAAAACATTTCACGATTGTCTACACCAGCCTTTCTCAACCTTTTCAACATAGAAGAACTCTTGAAGTAACTTTCTGGTCTCAGGGAACCCCGGCTAAAAATGACTATATCTACAACTCATGATACATTAGTGTGATGGTCAGTGGGAAGAATGCTCCTTACACCTGAGGTCATTGGGAAGAATTCCCCCCTTACAGGTAGCTAAAGATCAGTGGTGTCAGTGGGAACTTATCTGATAGGCAACAATTGTTCATTGCTCAGCCTTTGAAGGAACCTTGTGGTTCCATGGAACCCTGGTTGAGAAACCCTGGTCTATACTGTATGAAAAAATGGGTTTTCATTGCTGTCCATGTCCCTGTAGGAGTGATTACCTTTCTCTTTATTTCCCAATCATCATTCTCACAAAGGCAGAAAATAAAGGAAAATTCCCCAACTAGGACTTGGAAAGAATTAAAACCTGACAGAAGGGGACACCTACGGTACATGTGATGGAGCATGACAGACATGTGACTCCGTATCTCTGCTACATTCCATCCATAAAACCTGGCAGAGACACTTCATAGGGACCCGTGGTGTTACAGACAGAGCTTCCAGCAGATCATTGTATGGTGAAAGTGGTTCTAAAGGGAGAAGGTTTCTTACTTTAAGGCATTCTATGCATTAAGTTAAAAAACTTTCTGTATGCAGCCCCCCAGCCCCCTCCTTATACTTACCATTGGCTCCCACTGCTGTCAATCACAGGCCATTGATGTCTATTGACACACAGAGCTAGCTTGGGAGCAGGCCCACACAAGTGCCCCCATAGCAAGCGACAACAGACAGGGCCGTTACAAGGGGTAGGAAGAAGGGATGGCAGCCCTGGGCACAGACGCTGGAACAAGGGTCTTGATGAAACAACGTACCTCTGTGTGGTGTTTAAACAAGTGCCTGCATAGGGTACATCATTTTATTAAGGGGATGAGGAGAGAGGAGAGAGAAATTACACATGGCTCAGGCAGAATTGTTTCACTGGTAAATCTCACAAATCTGTGATGTGTTAAATGTATGGGGATGTAATAGAAAGTAATGTTACTGGCACTGCAGGACTCCCTTTCATCCACGAGATGAGCAGCAGGAGGTGTGCTTTTTAGCTTGTGATTGTCTTTGGGCTGCGGCATTCTGGGAGATGTAGTTTGGAGGGGGATTAGAACCATTGCCATTGACTACAGTATCCAGTGATGCCTGGGATCAGGAGAAGTTTTAAGAATAGAAAAGCCCATGAAAGAGTAAGGCAGATGTGGAGAACACCAACCAGTGATTGAAAAAAGACTGGTGTGTCTCACTGGGAGTGGTAAGAGCCGCTGATCTGCAGTATGCTGACCACTGATGTACCCTGACCCAGCAAGCTCGAGTAAGCTAGGCTTTGTTGAGCCATCACCTGTTCCGGTACCCTTTCTGGATCTCCAGTCTGTGAACCAGGCTGCTGCTATTCAGACCCACTTAAAGAATCACAAAGGGGAACTGCCAGAGTGTTGTCATCTTTCCTGCCACAAGTAAGAGTCAACAAATAAAGGAGGGCCCCTCCAACACTTCAGCCAACCGATACAGGAGGATTCTAGACAGCGAGAGTGGTGAGTGGGTCACAGACCTTCAGTTAGGCTGAGCCTTTCATAGTGTCCACTTGCAAGAAGTTGACATGTCCTTCTCCCAATGTCTTCAAGGGCCCCAACCTAGCGGGTAGAAGGTTCACTTTAAGGACTATAGTGAGACCACTTTATCCTGAAGGCAGACTTGTGTTTAACTTTAAATTCTTCTCCTCAGGACTAACCCTAGTCCCCTTGTCTGAGAGCTCTCAAGTGGCATAGCCTGATCTCTGTTATTACTTTTGTGGTCACTTGGGGCAAATCATCTCATATAGAGAGCTACAGTTTATGCCGTTGGGGATCACAGTATATGCTGGAATTTAAAATCTCTGCAAGGGACCCTGTGAATCCAATTGTGTGCTCATTATTATGTGTATGCTGGTTGACTTAAACTTTTCAATACATTCTATTATTCTTTCATAGAGTTGTAAGTCTAATTCTTGTGTGCTTGTTAAGGTTCACAGAAAGATAAACTGGTGGTGTTAGTGGGATTGAGGCCTCACATAGGGCTAGACAAGAGCAGAGCACCAAAATCAACCATTGGCTCCTGAGGGTAAGGCACTACATGTGGGGGCTGGTCCAGGATTCCTCTGCTGTATGTGCCAGTAAGTCATTTAATGAGAGAAGAAGATAACCATGGATCCCACAGCAGCTGATAAGTGGTCCCAAGAAAAAATGGGTAACTGGAACTGTGTGGTGATTGGTATAGTGTACCTGGGGGCACATGGTCTGAAGAACAGGTGTGACAGACACCAGTAGCGTTGGTCCCTGGCCAACAAGTATTCATCCTTAAATGTGAAGAAAAATCCATACACTCGTCACACCTGTGTCCTGACAGAATGGAATAAAGGGATTCCTGATGTGCTGCAAGGGGGAAGTCTCCAACTGGCTGATTCAATTGAAGTCCAGTTAATCCAATTAGGCAGACCAAGACCAAATCCAGAAAGCTCTGGGCGAGCCACATCTGACCCAAATGTAGCCACCTCCGCTCCTGCCATGACCATTAAAGGTCTCTCAGCTTCTCTTGTGGCTGAGTTTGGGAAGCTATTAGAAGGTCTTCAATTCAAGCCATCGAGGAGTGGTCTGCAAACACTTTCTACAGGTGTTTGGATGTCCACAGAGAATACATTCGGACCAGGGGGCATGTTTTCAGGGTACTCTAATGAATGAGTTGTACCAACTGTATGGGATCGAATGTTCCCGCACCACCCCGTATCACCCCCAGGGAAACTGGGCATGCGAGCGGTTCAGCCTCACCTTGTTCCAGATGCTGTGGACTCTGGAGGACCGCCAAAAGGCTCAGTGGCCCGAATACCTACCTGAACTGATATGGGCTTATAATAACAGGGTACACAGTACCACCGGATACTCCCCACATATGCTCATGTTTGGGAGAGCCAGAAGGGAGATTGAAGATCTCCACATGCCCAATCTGATGGAGCCACCACCAAGACATACTACCGCATGGGTGCAAGAGCACCGCCGCACGCTGAGAGCGATCCACAAGGTTGTGGGGGAGTGCCTTAGACAAGTAGTACACCCCAATCCAAGACCAGTGCAGAAGGAAGGGTATGCCCCGGGTGATCGAGTGATAGTCAAAGCCAAGCGGCCGTCTGGAAAGTTGGATAGGCGGTGGGAGGCGGTCCCATACATGGTGAAGAGGAGGGTAGACCCTGCCATCCCGGTCTATGAGGTAGAGCCAAAAGGGACTGGGGGGCCCTCACGAAACTTGCATCGTAACATGTTGAGGCGTAGTAATTTTGAAGAACCAGTGTGCGTGGAGGGAATGGCTCCTCCTGCTCAGAGTACAGGGGAAATCCCCTTAGAGGAGGGGGAGGAATGGTGGGTTTTCCCTGCCCCGGTACGCACAGAGGCTCCAACCTTAGCAAGTTTGCCACCAAGGGAAAGTGTTGAGCGGTCAGCAGCCCCTCTCCCATTAAATGTGCCTGACGTCCCCAGTGCTTCTGAGCCTGTCACTCTACGAAGGTCAGCAAGGCCCAATGCTGGTGTGCTCCCACAGCGTTATGCCCAGAATGAGTTTGTATGGGGAGGGTTGCCGAGGACGACAACCTCTAGTGGGGTGGCATGTGAGATGGGGAAACAGCTTTCATTGTTTGAACACTGATTAAAGTAAATTAGACAACGTCCTGACTAACGTTATGCAGTTTGGCAACAAGATGTTACTGTTTCCAACAGCTTCAGACTGCATAGCTATTTCTATATTCAATAAGGGGTGGGGTTTTCAAAAGGAGAGTGAACAGGAAGAGAAAAGGGAAGCCATACTGGAGAGAGAGAGAAGAAGGCTGAGAGATTGGATAATCCATTGCCATCGAGCTGTGGGGACTGCCCTCCATAATCAGAAATCCCATTGAGTGAAGCTGATGGTGTTCAAGACGCTAATCCTGTTCAAAGAGGGGAAGATTTTCTGCCAGGAAGCTGATGAAGACAGAGGAGCAAAGCAACATACATTGCTGATAATATTGCATGCTCAGTGGAGAGACAGTGTTCTGTTCAGAGTCACCAGCGGATGCAAAGTAGACTCGGGTTGGTAAGATCGTGCACGCACTTCATTTCAGTGTTGGCGCCTATAAGACTGAGTCCAGGCCTATAGTTAGTTAGGGTCTCTGTTTGTGTCAGGCCACAAGTGTTGTTACTGATTATTGGAAGGACTCCACAACTTAAAGTGACATTTCACATTGGAGAGCTGATAAAATCCTACAAACTCAAGCCAGACTCGCGTTTTGCTCAGAAGGAATACTCAGGCTCGTGCTACAGGACCAGTTATGGGAGGGGGAATACTGTAGATCTGTGTAAGATTGTAAGCTGTTGTGCTGCACCGCAGGCTAGCCCATACCGTACCCCCATACACTGATTCCTGCTCTGTAGGGTAATAACAGGTAAGGTGTGGCAGCTTAGTTGTGCCCCCCAGTAGGTAAATTACTGCACCTTCTACCTTCATCCATCAGGAGGCGCCGTGCTGTGCAACACGAGGGTCTCAGCCTTTGGGCTGGGTGTATGTAAATATGTTGTATGTTCCCAGCATTTGGGGTTGTGTTTATTTGCCACATCTAAGTAAAATTCTGTTGTGACAAAAGCTGGTGTTGGGGTTACTTTCCTTGTTTGTGACTTCACTGTATCCTGGGGAGCCCCCCCCCACCCCGGTACACGGCTTACAATAGTGGCCAATTAGGCCTTGCTAGTGTTTTCTTATAGACCATGTCTGTGCTCTCAAGCAGGCCCTGAGCCTGGGGATGAGAGATATGAGCTGCAATGGCATCATTCCTATATTTTGAGGTCAAATAGGCTTTGGTAACAACTTGCTCTCGGGTACCAATCCACATGACAGTAGATTCCCATATGGGCCAAAGCCTGGATGGGGATATATGGTTTGGATGAAGCAGTACCCCCTAAAGGGAGGGCCATAAGGCTTTCCATTTTTTTAAATTGTTTATCTCTTTATTCTTAAAAAAACAAAATGGTGAATGTTTTTCTTTGGTGGAAGCCATAAAGGGCAGGTCATATGTAAAGTATGGTTTCCTTTTCACAGTGGAATTGGGATTTTGTTTGTCATTCTCCTTTCTATTAATGTGATGGAACATTGCAAGTCTTAGTTGATCCTTGTTTAGTTTAAAGTCAGATGAATGGTATATTGTATTTATTTATTTAGTAAATATTTCTTTTATACTTTTGTAAAAAAATGTATTTTTGTTGCTGGTTGCAAGAATTTGTTTTCTAAAAAAAAAAATTTCCAACTTCTTCTGCAATTACCTTTTGAGGCTTTCCCTCCTTATGGAGGGTGTCAGTGATGGTGTCAGGTCAGCAGTCTTTCCCATGATTGTGATTCCTACTGAACCAGACTGAGAGACCATTTAAAGGCTCAGGAACCCTTTGCAGGTGTTATGGCTGAATGAGCTGATTAGAGTGGGACACTTTGAGCCGAGATTATTCCACCTTTTCACAATATTCTCATTTTCTGAGATTGTGGATTTGGGGTTTTCATGAGCTGTAAGCCATAATCATCACAATGATGACAAATCACGGCTTGAACTATCTTGCTTTGCAAGGAATGAGTCTCATATATTAGTTTCACCTTTTAAGTTGCTGCACTGAAATAAATGAACTTTTGCACCAGATTCTCATTTTTTGAGTTTCACTTCTATATACGGGCGGCACAGTGGCTTAGTGGTTAGCACTTCCGCCTGGCAGTACTGGGGTCGTTGGTTTAAATCCCAGCCACGGCACCACCTGCCCGGAGTTTGCATGTTTTCCCTGTGCCTGCGTGGGTTTCCTCCGGATACTCCAGTTTCCTCCCACACTCCAAAAGACATGCAGGTAGGTTAATTAGATCCTGTCTAAATTGTCCATAGTGTATGTATGAATGTGAGTTAGGGACCTTAGATTGTACACCCCTTGAGGACCTTGATTGTACACCCCTCCTCCCCTCTATATGACTCCATGACTTCGTGCAACCCCCCACGTAAACTAACCGTGTCATATAGTACTTCTCGGGCTCCCTCCCAGCTGGCAATGTCATATGTTTTCAAATACTACACACTCTCCCCATGGGCTCGCTAAACATCCTCACCCTGAATGTGCAGGGTCTTAACATACCACAGAAACACAACAAGGCTTTCCGCTTTTTTGCTCCACTTAAAGCTCACGTCGTCTGCCTACAGGAAACACACTACACCCCCAACTCCACCCCTAAGTTTTTTGGCCCCCGTTACCCTCAGCTCTATACGGCCTCCGCCGCCACAAAACGCAGAGGGGTGCTGATAGCCTTCCATCGCACAACACCTTTCACTCTATTCACTGAAGTCAAAGATCCAGAGGGCCGCTATCTCCTGTTGATAGGGCAACTCCTAGACATAGACGTCACCATTGCTACATATTATGCCCCGAATCAAGGTCCCCTACCATTTCTTTCTCACATACTCTTGGTTATAGATCACCACAAGCGAGGTACCCTACTGGTCTGCGGAGACTCTAACAGTACCTTATATCCTTTTCTTGACAAGTCCCCCCAACCTTGCCCTCTCCCTACCTCTAAGCCAGGGGTGTCCAAACTTTTTTCAAAGAGGGCCAGATTGGATGAAGTGAACATGGTGGAGGGCCGAACATTTTTCCGAACATTCTTTGAACCATTACAATTAAATGCAAATATATTATTTTATGCCAAGTTAATTGCAAACAACATACTTTTCATTTCATAACATTAAGATCAACTGACAGCTGAGTTTTCACAATGTATTGAAAATAAATTAAAAAAAAACTTACCTGCACTAATGTGAAGGGTGAAAAAGGTAGCTGGAGCTGAAGTCTCTGCTCGGCAGCCTGGAGGGGAAGAGAAACACACTTCACGCTGGAAGCCCGGCCCTGACATCACCGCCCTCTGTCGCTCCCAGCGCAGTCACGCATGCGCACTGCTCTCAAGCAGAAGACTGTCTGCTACAGAAGGGAGGGCCATGCGGCAACCGCATTTACACAGACCAGGGAGAACGCGCCGCAGTCAGGCATGCGCACTGCCCTCTGCTCTCAAGCAGAAGACTGTCTGCCATAGAAGGGAGGGCCACATTACACAGAGCAGGGAGGGCTGTTGGAGGGCCGTATTAAACCGACCCCTGGGCCGTAAATGGCCCGCAGGCCGGACTTTGGACATGCCTGCTCTAAGCTAACCCTACAAGACATATTACAACGTTATTCCATGATTGATACCTGGAGGGAACTTAACCCGGCCAAGCGCCAATATACTTTCTACTCCCACCTCCACAAGACCTTCTCTAGGATAGATCAAAATCTTATTACGGCCAGCTCCTCTTCCCGGCTCTTGACCTCTGAAATACTCCCAATTCCCTGGTCAGACCATTGCTCTGTATTTACATCCATGGCTTCTCTAGCCCCATCTCCTACTGAGTCCTCATGGATCATCAACAACAATTTACTTGCAAATCCAGTACACTGATTGGAAATTGAAACCGCCCTCAAAGATTACTTATCTCTTAACCACACACCTGACATTTCCCCACTCCTACTCTGGGAAGCGCATAAACCGGTGATACGCGGATTTTGCATTAGTAAAGCGTCCTTTTTAAATAAAGCAAAAAGACAACAGCGTCTTTCTCTGAAGCAAACCTACAATCATTCCCATCAAATCTTCCGGGCGACCCCCACACCTGCCAACCGTGAAGCCCTAGAACGATCCCGCTTAGCTCTAGACCTCTTTCTCACAGACCAGGCGGAACTCGCACTTCGTAGATCCAGGCACAAATATTATACCAAGGCGAATAAGCCCAGTACCTTCTTAGCCCTCTCGCTTCGTAGGCTGGACCAGATTACTAAACCTATACGAATACGCACCACATCTGGCAACCTCACTAGTAATCCGGAACGCATCCTACGAACATTCCATACACATCTGTCACAGCTTTACTCTTCCTCCACACCCTTTGACCCTTGCAAGCTGATACCCTCTTGGCCCCCATCTCCTTCCCGAAACTGTCAGAGCACCAATTAGCCAAGCTAGAGCAATCCATCACCCCAGCCAAAACCCTAAATGCTATTAAATGTCTAAAACCTCGCAAGCGCCCAGGACCAGACGGTTTCTCAGCCACTTATTACAAAAAATTAGCTCATCTTCTTGCACCTATCCTTACTAATGTACTAATGCTTTTAACGCTTTACTATCTGGCCATACTGTCCACCATGAAACGGTACAAGCGAACATCTCGATGATCCCAAAACCAAACTCGGATGACACACAGTGGTCCAACTATAGGCCAATCTCTCTCCTCAATATTGATATCAAACTGTTAGCAAAAATCCTCTCCAAGCGCCTTAATCCGTGTATAGGGTCCCTGATTCATAATGACCAAGTGGGCTTTATTCCAACTCGACAGGCCGGAGATAACGTTAGACATGCATCTCTCTTGGCAAATATAGCCAAATCTCGCAACATTCCCGCCTGTTTCTTGCCCTTGGACATCCGGAAGGCATTTGACACAGTCTCTGTCAGGGCTCCCAGGTATGACCAGAGGTGTGTGACTGATGCAGGGAAACGCAGACTTCAGATATGTGATAAACAATACAATTTATTAACACTAACCATACAAACATAAACGCAGTGCAATACTAAACATAATACAGTGCAAACAAACCCAACCAATCACCCACAGATAACAGTACATACAAGCAAGCGTCGTCAGGCAGGCCGGGTCAATATCAATTGGGCAGGTAGGTACAGGGGGAGCAAGCAGAGAATGGTCGGGGTCACAGGCCAGGTTCAGCAGGTAGCAAGCAGCGTAGTACAGGGGGTCAGGCAGAGGGATGGTCAGGGTCACAAGCCAGGGATCAAAACAGGTAACAAGCAGCGTAGTACAGAGGGTCAGGCAGAGGGACAGAAACAGGATGCAGGACAGATACAGGGCCCAGGACAAACACAACACCAAGGCAGAGTCTGTGGGTCTGGCCATCCCTTAAATACCCCAGTATCATCAGTTCCAGGTGTTAGCTGGCTGAAAGGTTGAGTCTCTGATTGCTGGGAGCACCCGCTGGCCAGCCCTGGTACTGCAGATCAAAAGGCAGGTGAGTCCCACCATTGCTGGCCAGTCCATTCCTGACAGTCTCATGGCCATACCTCTACTATATTTTACACCGCTGGGGTTTTGGCCTGCACTTTTTAACCTGGATCTTCTCGCTATATCGAGAGCCTTCGGCCAGAATTAGATATCTAGGACACAGGTCAGCTCGGTTTCCAATCTCTCGAGGCACGAGACAGGGCTGTCCTCTGTCCCCTTTGCTCTTTGCCCTGGCCATAGAACCTTTAGCCCTATTAATTAGAGCTAACCCGGATGTGCGGGGATTGGAACTAGGTGGCACTCATCACAAGTTATGTCTCTTTGCAGATGACGTTTTACTTTTTCTCACATCACCCTTGACTTCCTCTCCCTCCCTACTCCGGCTTCTCGAGACGTTCGGCTTGCTCTCTGGTCTTATAGTTAATCCCAACAAATCAATGGCACTCAACATCTCCCTTCCCTCTAATGAGCTGGCCCATCTGAAACAGATCCTACCATTCCCCTGGTCACACCACCATATCCCTTTTTTAGTAATCAAATTGACCCCTAATCTGTCAGATCTTTATGCAGCTAACTACATTTTGATGCTAAATCACCTCTCTGCTCTTTTGACCAGGTGGTCCTCCTTGCCACTCGCATGGATGGGTAGAATTGCAGTTATAAAGCTGTCAATCCACCCAAAAATGTTATACCTGTTCAGAGTCCTCCCAGTCCCAGTACCCTCTCATTACCTCCGTACGCTGCAGCGCCGCATTTCCTCCTACGTTTGGGGCAATACCCGTCCTCGTATACCCCGCTCCACCTTATGTTGCTCCAAGCTCAGTGGAGGTCTAGGCCTCCCTGATATTGGCAAATATTACCAAGCAGCGCACTTAGCACAGTTGCCAAAATACCATGCGACCTCCGAAATTCCTCAGTGGGTGGTCCTTGAGTCGATAGAGTGTGATCCCCTGTCTACTGCTAACCTACTCTGGTTAAGGCCAGTAGACCGCCGCCCAATAACTAACCCCATTACCTCCCACTTCTTATCTTTATGGGACAAATTGAAAACCAGGTATCTCCAACAATCGCCACATAACCCCCTGCTCTCCTATCTTCGAAACAGACACCTCTTTCATTCCAAGCATGGACCTGTGCTAACCTGCCATACACCATACACACCATTTCCTACAGAGAAATAAATGTAAATCCTTTGCCTCGCTACAGGAAATGTATAGTCTTCCAGCCTCCGAAATTTTTAGATACCTACAGCTACAGCACTTTTACGCCCCCTACACAATAACAAGCCATCCTAGCACCATGTCTCTCTTTGAACGGGCATGCTGCAAGGACCCCCACAGACGTGGCCTCATTTCATGCCTATATTCCTTCCTCATAACTTCGGTCACCATGTCCCCCCCTTACACCCGTAAATGGGAAACTGACCTAGGCAGGCAATTAGACTTATCTGATTGGGACCATATCTGGACTAATACAAAATCATCTTCGCAAAACATTGTAGCTCTAGAAACCAATTATAAAGTCTTAGCAAGATGATATTTAGTCCCAGCGAGAATCGCTAAATACACCCCTAACTACTCGCCCAACTGCTTTAGAGGCTGTACTGACCTAGGAACACACTATCATATATGGTGGAACTGCCCAGTAGCTCAAACCTTCTGGGTTGAAATCTTCAACATGTTATCCACACTTAGCACTACCAAGCTACAACCCAACCCGATAACCGCACTACTCAATCAACGCCCTCCTGGCATCTCTAACTCGCAATTCAAACTCCTTCTGCAAGTCATCACAGCAGCCAAACAGGTCATTGCGAAATCCTGGAAATCCCCCTCATTAAATATTACAGCGGTTAGGACCAGAGTCACGCAAGCTATGATACATGCAAAAGTGGAAGCCACAATTCTCGACATGATCCCTAAATTCTTCAACGTTTGGAGCCCCTGGGTAGAGTGTTTTCTCCCACCTAACTTTGACGAATCTCTTCTTCTCCCCTGATTTGTTTGTAGTACACCTTGGACACTGCCCATGTTCCACCTCATACGGTGCATAGGTGTCGCCATGTTCCTACCTACCGCTCATGGAGTCATCACTGTTGCCCTCTCTTCTCCCCCCCCCCTTTTTTTTTTCTTTCCATTCCCGCCCCCCTTCGATTTCCCCCTAAATTTCTCCAACCTTTCACAATGTTCAATGAGCCATTATCCTAACTGACCAAATCCACGAAATCTAACAACTCCCATTCACTAGTAATCACCAGAAACGTAACATTGTTTTTGTGATCCTCCCTTTCCTCCTCACCATAAGGACATTGACGCTGTGATTTTTGATTTCCTATGTTTTGTTATCAGTACAGTGCCTATTTTATGCTGGTAATGACTCTGTCTCTGTTACATTGTCAATAAAATGTTTGAACAAGGAAATTTGATTGGTATTTTATGAACTTTTTTGAGGTGGGATTAAAGATAGATTAAATAAATATTTTAAATAAATAAATGGATACAAAATCATATACATCAAATGAATGAAATTCTGGATGGGGTTGGGGGGTTTGGCTTTGATGGGTAT
Source organism: Staurois parvus (assembly GCF_062004578.1). NCBI lineage: Eukaryota > Metazoa > Chordata > Amphibia > Anura > Ranidae > Staurois > Staurois parvus. The sequence goes on along the minus strand of NW_028319691.1, from coordinate 20,690 downwards.
TTAATGAAGTATATTGTATTATCTTTTACCACGGATACATTGTATGTTATATATACTACTAAAAACAAATAAATGAACACTTTTTAATCAGAGTCTAGCATCAAGTCAGTAAAACTCCTGGGATATGGATCTGGTCAGGTAAGTAGCAGAGGGGGTTGTTCATCAGTTTCAGCTGCTTTGGTGTTAATGAAATTAACAGGTGCACTAGATGGGAACAATGAGACAACCCCCAAAACAGGAATGGTTTTACAGGTGGAGGCCACTGGCATTTTTTTTCCTTACTCATCTGTTTTTCAGTAGTTTTGCATTTGGCTAGGGTCAGTGGACAGGCAGTTAGTCTAGGAGGGCTGGACAGGACTGTAGAAGGTCCTTAACCCATCAGCGGGACCGGTATCTGCTCCTTTGTGCAAGGAGGAACAGGAGGAGCACTGCCAGAGCCCTACAAAATGACATCCAGCAGGCCACTGGTGTGAATTTCTCTGACCAAACAATCAGAAACAGACTTCATGAGGGTGGCCTGAGGGCCCAATATCCTCTAGTGCAGCGTTTTTCAACCACTGTGCCGCGGCACACTAGTGTGCCGTGAGATATTGTCTGGTGTGCCGTGGGAAAAATTCCAATTTCATCTGTAACATGTGGCTTCGGCTCACAAATAGACCAATCATTAGAATCTAATGATTGGTCTATTTGTGAGCCGAAGCACATGTTACGGACTATAAATAGCTCCGGTGTCACTGTTACACTGACAGGAGAAGACATCGCAGTAGATCGCCGATGCGCAGAAGAGCACCGAAGGATCTGGACTCTGGAGGATTATCGCGGACGCAGCACAGAAGAGCGCTGAGTGATGGATCTGGAGGAGACAGGAGAAGAAGAGCACTGACTGATGGATCTGGATGGAGTGCTGAGTGTGACGGACAGCGGCTATCTGGAGGAGACAAGCGCAGTAAGTACTGAGTGACAGTGAGACAGGAACAGATACTGCAGTGATGGACAAATTTTTGAAAAGGAAAGAACTGGACTCTGAACAAAATTCGGAGCCAGATAAGAGCCCAAGTATGAGTGGGGATCAAAAGAAAGCAAAGATGGTTAGCTCAAGGAAATTCTTTGGCACAAGGCAATATAGCGAAAGCTATATTTCATTTGGATTTACTTTCACCGGAGATGCAAAGAAACCAACTCCACTGTGTGTGGTGTGTGGTGAAAAGCTATCTAATAGTGCTATGGTCCCAAGTAAACTTAAACGCCATCTCCAAACGAAACACCCTTCGCTTCAAAACAAGAATGCGGACTTTTTTGTTCACCTGCGTGAAAACACGGAGAAACAGGCAACTTTCATGAGAAAAACCACAAAGGTAAATGAAAGAGCTCTTAAAGCTAGCTATCAAGTTGCTGAACTTATAGCCAAGTCAAAAAAGTGGCACACTGTGGCAGAGACATTAATACTTCCCGCCTGCAAAGCTATTGTAGAGGAGATGCTCGGACCTGAAGCAGCTAAGGAAATAGACAAAGTCCCTCTCTCAGACAACACAATTTCCAGACGTATTAATGACATGTCTGCAGACATAGAAAGTGTGGTTTTGGAAAAGATCCGTATCAGTGAGAAATTTGCATTGCAACTTGACGAGTCTACTGATATCAGTGGACATGCTCAACTCTTGGCCAATGTGCGTTTTGTGGATGGTGATGCAATTAGAGAAAACTTCTTTTTTTGCAAGGCATTGCCAGAAAAAACAACAGGAGAAGAAATTTTTAGGGTCACATCAGAATACCTTGAACAAGGAGGACTTAAGTGGGAAAACTGCACAAGTGTCTGCACCGATGGAGCTGCAGCCATGGTCGGGCGCACCAAAGGCTTTGTAAGCAGAGTGAAGGAAAGAAATCCAGATGTGATTGTTACGCATTGTTTTTTACACCGTGAGGCCCTCGTAGCCAAGACTTTACCAGCAGACCTAGTTCCTGTGTTGGATGATGTTGTGCGCATGGTAAACTTTGTAAAGTCACGACCCGTGAAAAGTCGCATGTTTGCAGCTTTGTGTGAGGAGATGGGAGCGAAGCATAAAACCTTGCTGTTTCATACGGAGGTCCGGTGGTTGTCGCGTGGCAAGGTCTTGGTTCGTGTGTATGAGCTGCGGGAGGAACTTAAAGTGTTTCTGACAAATGAGAGGTCAGATTACGCAAAGCTGCTTGCAAGTGATGAGTGGTGTGCAAGGCTGGCATACCTGGCAGATATTTTTCATCATCTGAATGAGCTGAACACACGAATGCAAGGCCGAAATGAAAATCTGCTTACAAGTACAGATAAAATAAATGGATTCCGTTCAAAGGTGCAACTCTGGCATCAACACGTGGAAAGTGGCAATCTTGAAATGTTCACACTCACCAAGCAATGGCAAGGTGTTCACACTGCTGCACTGGGTGAGATAATAGTTAAACATTTAAAAACTCTCGAGGAGAAGTTGTCATTTTATTTCTCTTCAGTCTCCACTGAATGCCTTGACTGGGTTAGGGACCCTTATAGCTCAGCATCAGTTGGTGGAAAGGACATGACTTTACAGAAGCAGGAGGAACTAACTGAACTGAGACAAAATCGTAGTTTCAAGCTAAGATTTGCTGATCTACCTTTGGACAGTTTTTGGTTGGATACTGCCAAGGAGTTCCCTGTTCTGGCAAACAAAGCTATTTTGACATTGCTCCCATTTTCCACTACATATCTGTGTGAGATGAGCTTTTCAAGCCTGATTGCTATAAAAACTAAAGACAGAGAGAGACTGAGAGCTGTTGACGAAGAGCTACGTGTGTGTCTTTCTTCGATTCCTGCCAGAATATCAGCTTTGTGTTCAGCCAAACAGGCCCAGGTTTCGCACTGAGTAAGTCAACAGAAATATGAACAATTATGAGAATACTTTATTATTTCATAATAAAGTAATTATAAAATAATTTCTTTGTGTTTGATTACTATTCAAGAGAATTACTTTATATATAGTCAATATAGGCACAGAGGTAATTTTTTTTAACATTTTCTAATGGTGGTGTGCCTCGTGATTTTTTTCATGAAAAAAGTGTGCCTTTGCACAAAAAAGGTTGAAAAACACTGCTCTAGTGGGCCCTGTGCTCACTGCCCGGCACCATAGAGCTTGATTGGCATTTACCATTGAACACCAGAATTGGCAGGTCCACCACTGGCACCCTGTGCTTTTCACAGATGAGAGCAGGTTCACCCTGAGCACATGTGACAGACGTGAAAGGGTCTGGAGAAGCCGTGGAGAACGTTCTGCTGCCTGTAACATGGTTCAGTATGACCGTTTTGGTGGTGGGTCAGTGATGGTCTGGGGAGGCGTATCCATGGAGGGACACACAGACCTCTACAGGATAGACAATGGCCCCCTGACTGCCATTAGGTATCGGGATGAAATACTTGGACCCATTGTTAGACCCTACGCTGGTGCAGTGGGTCCTGGGTTCCTCCTGGTGCACAACAATACCCGGCCTCATGTGGCCAGAGTATGCAGGCAGTTCCTGGAGGATGAAGAAATTGATACCATTGAATGGCCCCCACACTTATCAGACCTAAATCCAATAGAACCCCTCTGGGATGTCATGTTTCAGTCCTTCTGACACCGCCAGGTTGCACCTCAGACTGTCCAATAGCTCAGTGATGTCCTGATCCAGATCTGGGAGGAAATCCCCCAGGACACCATCCGTGGTCTCATTAGGACCCTCCGCCGATGTTGTCAGGCATGCATACAAGCACGTGGGGGCCACAGAGACTACCGAGGACCTTTCTGAGTTGCTGCAATGACATTTCAGCAAAATGGACTCGCCTGCTGCATCATTTTTTCACTTTGATTTTCGGGGTGTCTTTGATGGAAATGAGAATTATCAGCCTACAGAGGACTGAATTCAAACGATGGGGCGTCCTTATGTTCCTCACCCATCACCCCGTCCATGTCAGTATAGAGATCCAGCAGGAGGTTTTCAAAGTCTCCCTTTCATTTTTTTTTAAACAGTGTATTTTTTTTTTTTTTACAAATAATATATTTGATTGTCAAATGATTGTGATTATCTATCTATCTATCTATTATCTATCTATCTATCTATCTATCTATCTATCTATCTATCTATTATCTATCTATCTATCTATTATCTATCTATTATCTATCTATCTATCTATCTATCTATCTATCTATCTATCTATCTATTATCTATCTATCTATCTATCTATCTATCTATCTATTATCTATCTATCTATTATCTATTATCTATCTATCTATCTATTATCTATCTATCTATCTATCTATCTATCTATCTATCTATCTATCTATCTATCTATTATCTATCTATCTATCTATCTATCTATCTATTATCTATCTATCTATCTATCTATCTATCTATCTATCTATCTATTATCTATCTATCTATTATCTATCTATCTATCTATCTATTATCTATCTATCTATCTATCTATCTATCTATCTATCTATCTATCTATCTATCTATTATCTATCTATTATCTATCTATCTATCTATCTATCTATCTATCTATCTATCTATCTATCTATCTATTATCTATCTATCTATTATCTATCTATCTATCTATCTATCTATTATCTATCTATCTATCTATCTATCTATCTATCTATCTATCTATCTATCTATCTATCTATTATCTATCTATCTATTATCTATCTATCTATCTATCTATCTATCTATTTATCTATCTATCTATCTATCTATCTATCTATCTATCTATCTATATATTATCTATCTATCTATCTATCTATCTATCTATTATCTATCTATCTATCTATCTATCTATCTATCTATTATCTATCTATCTATCTATCTATCTATCTATCTATCTATTATCTATCTATCTATCTATCTATCTATCTATCTATCTATCTATCTATTATCTATCTATCTATCTATCTATCTATCTATCTATCTATCTCTTAAAATGAACTTTTACTGAATCATTTGTCATATACTGTATGTCATGAATTATATAAAACTTTTCTGTTGGTTGAGATACTTTTCTTGTGTCTCTCATGTGCTGTGTGTTGGGTGTCGGTGTCCCCCGGGAAGGTACAGATGATACTATAATAAAATCATTGTATCAGGTATAAGCCAATACAGCTATAAAAACCATCACATTGCCATCACTGTAATCAATAATCATCACTTAGCTGGTAGGGGCGTCTCTGCAGGGAGGGGTGTGAGGAGGTTCAGCAGCTGTGATCTGTCTTTCTATGAATGTGTCCCCCTCTGTAATTATGTCTCCAGGTGACAACGTCCTCTGTGTATGGATACAACTACTGTATACTGATAGACAGAGCCAGGTGAGGATGGAGGGAGGGGGATGATGATGGGAGGGGGAGCGCAGTCTGGCAGCTGCTCATACAATTCTTTTCTCTGATCTGATTATACGGGGGACACTCCATTGAGATTTAAAAAATAAAGTTGGTAGAAAATGAGATTTGTGATGAAACGGACAGTATCAGTATTAACCAGTAAAGCTGCAGATCCATTTCCACATTTCAGCTCTCAGCCTATTAATTCATCAATAACTTGTATTAGTAATGATACGGAAGTCAGACATTTAGTGATTTCATTATTACGGTGAACTTGGTGTTATTGTCACCAGAGAGTCCTCTAATTATCTGTATATTGAAAAGTCAAAAGAAGCAAAAATGAAAGACTGAATGAATTAAATTGTTTATATATATATATTTCTGTAAGTTTGAAAAAAAAAGTGTTACAAGATTGGGTCTATAATCAATCAATCTGACAATTTTGACATTCTCCCAAAATTTGCCCAATATTCTTTCAGCAACTATCACTCTATAAATGAATCAGGAATCATGGACATTCACCCAACATTCCCCTGGTGAAACTTGCATCCCCTGACATGTGGAAAGATCTCCTCTTCAGTAGAAGGTCTTTACTGTAACTTTCACTCTACATACGAAAAGTGTGAACGTCACTTTCCCTTCACTTTCACCCGACATTCTGTCAGTAAGTTTGTAAATAAAAATTGTCAGGTTGTTACATGCTATGCAGTGTATCTTCTGGAATGCCCGTGCCATAAACAGTATATAGGGAGGACGACCAGAAGACTTCGTGACCGATTTAGAGATCCCGTTTACAATATTAAAAGGGGATTTAAGGAACACTCCCTATCAAGACATTACAGGGATTTTCACCATAGAGACCCGTCTTCCCTTAAATTTACAGGGATTGATGTTGTGCAATACCATTGGCGGGGCACTAATAGGAGTAGACAGGTTTCACGTTCGGAAACCAAATGGATTTTTGAAATGAAATCCTTGACCCCGTTTGGCCTGAACGTAGAGGTAGATTTAAACTGCTTCATGGACAATAGCTGATCTTATGTGTGTAGCCTGTCACTCAACCTCAGAGCTTTCGTTTTATTTATCGGATATTTTCTAAATCTGAGCATACATTCTTTCTTCTATTAACCCCACAACATGGTTGTCCTAGATACTGAATCTTATCACCCCGGGGCTATTTAATAGACGCACGTATTTTATTTCATTTATTGCTGAATTTGATCTATTTATGTTATATGAACATCACTTTTATATGTATGTTTTTACTCATTTTTATTACGTTTTATACTTGTCATATGTTAATTATGCACTTTTTTTCTTGTTAACTTACTGTTTTGTAACAAATATCAGTGCACAATATATATAGTCAATATTTATAATGAACATTGTACTCCGGCAAAATGGCGGCCGCATTCCCCGCTCGGGCACATTAATATGCGCATACGTAATTTATTTACTCGAATATGCGGGGGAGTAACACGCAGGATTACAACCCATGGTTGAGTATCTTGCCCAAAAAAACAGATATTGGATTCTGCATGGGTATAGGACACGGAACTGTCCTCACTGTCTCCTTCAAGAAAAGTGCGATAGTATAGTGGTCTCCCAACCAACAAAATGGCGGCCGGAACACCAGCGCATGCGCGGTGAGACATATGGTGGCCATTTTAGCCTACAAAAAACGTCAGGAAAATGGCGGTCGCGCATGCGCAGTACGCCGATCTTCGCCAAAATGGCACTGGCGCAAATGAAATGACTCTATGCCTATAAATATGACTGACATGACGTCCGGCTTGCATGGCATCACCCCTACTGCAGACGTGTGTTTACACGAAACGCGTCTAGGAGGAGCCCTTGCAAGCCGTGACGTCACGCCGCTGGATCAGGAGGTCCGGCGGCCCATACTTGATGTATACTGGTCAGTGTTTTTCTGGGTGCTTCTGATTGATTACTAACAGTGGTTTTCTACCACCTCCTCAGTTGCTAGTGTATGTCACTGTTTTACTCTATAATAAATGTACTTATTGTAAATACTACACTATGAGCACTTTGATTTTCTATACTCGGCACGGAGCATCCATACCTCAGCACCAGTATTTCAGGCACTACTCTCAGACCAGTGGATTTAGCACCTTATGACCAGACCTACATCCTGCGTATACACCATTGAGGGACCATCAGAGGATCCTGGTACCAGGCTGTTTCCATCCGAGACCCCGGGACGTGTGTGATCACTATATGCGCCATTTTATTTGGCTTCTGGTGAGTAGGTAATCTATTCATACCTCTACAACAGAAGATTCAATCCTGTTCACAATGATGATTCATTTATGGTGGACTAATTACAGTGGGGCAAAAAAGTATTTAGTCACCACCAATGGTGCAAGTTCTCCCACTTACAAAGATGAGAGAGGCCTGTAATTGGCATCATAGGGAGACCTCAACTATGAGAGACAAAATGAGAAAACAAATCCAGACAATCACATTGGCTGATCTGGAAAGAATTGATTTGCAAATTATGGTGGAAAATAAGTATTTGGTCACCTACAAACAAGCAAGATTTCTGGCTCTCACAGACCTGTACCTTCTTCTTTAAGAGGCTCCTCTGTCCTGCACTCATTACCTGTATCAATGGCATCTCTTTGAACTTGTTATCAGTATAAAAGACACCTGTCCACAACCTCAAACAGTCACACTCCAAACTCCACTATGGTGAAGACCAAACACCTGTCGAAGGACACCAGAAACAAAATTGTAGACCTGCACCAGGCTGGGAAGACTGAATCTGCAATAGGCAAGCAGCTTGGTGTGAACAAATCAACTGTGGGAGCAATAATTAGAAAATGGAAGACATACAAGACCACTGATAATCTCCCTCCATCTGGGGCTCCACGCAAGATCTCACCCCATGGGGTCAAAATGATCACAAGAACGGTGAGCAAAAATCCCAGGACCACACGGGGGGACCTAGTGAATGACCTGCAGAGAGCTGGGACCAACGTAACAAAGGCTACCATCAGTAACACACTACGCCACCAGGGACTCAGATCCTGCAGTGCCAGACGTGTCCCCCTGCTTAAGCCAGTACATGCCCGGGGCCCGTCTGAGGTTTGCTAGAGAGCATTTGGATGATCCAGAAGAGGATTGGGAGAATGTCATATGGTCAGATGAAACCAAAATAGAACTGTTTGGTAGAAACACAACTCGTCGTGTTTGGAGGATAGAGAATGCTGAGTTGCATCCAAAGAACACCATACCTACTGTGAAGCATGGGGGTGGCAACATCATGTCTTGGGGCTGTTTCTCCGCAAAGGGACCAGGATGACTGATCCATATACAGGACAGAATGAATGGGGCCATGTATCGTGAGATTGAGTGCAAACCTCCTTCCATCAGCAAGGGCATTGAAGATGAAACGTGGCTGGGTTTTCCAACATGACAATGATCCCAAACATACCGCCCGGGCAATGAAGGAGTGGCTTCGTAAGAAGCATTTCAAGGTCCTGGAGTGGCCTAGCCAGTCTCCAGATCTCAACCTCATAGAAAACCTTTGGAGGGAGTTGAAAGTCTGTGTTGCCCAGCGACAGCCCCAAAACATCACTGCTCTAGAGGAGATCTGCATGGGGGAGGAGTTCTGCATGGAGGATGGGCCAACATACCAGCAACAGTGTGTGCCAACCTTGTGAAGACTTCCAAGAAACGTCTGACCTCTGTCATTGCCAACAAAGGATATATAACAAAGGATTGACATGAACTTTTCATATACACCAAATACTTATTTTCCACCATAATTTGCAAATCAATTCTTTCCAGATCAGCCAATGAGATTGTCTGGATTTGTTTTCTCATTTTGTCTCTCATAATTGAGGTCTCCCTATGATGCCAATTACAGGCCTCTCTCATCTCTGTAAGTGGGAGAACTTGTACAATTGGTGGGGACTAAATACTTTTTTGCCCCACTGTGACTTGTAACGTGATGATATGGATGGACTGTTACAGGTCACATATTCCATTATACTAAAGTTTATTCATCTCCTGTAAGCGCTGCACTCCCTGTTTTTACACCCCCAACATGCTGGGAATAAAAGGAAACACGCCATTGCCACGCCCATTCCCAATCACTGCTTGTTACAAATAAAAGCTCCCAATCCCTTCACTAAATGTCATTAAAGGAACATGAGCATATTTGGTCAATGATGTCATCTAGGACACACCCTGATGGCTTTGATTAACCCCGCCCCCTCCAAAGGATTCCCCCTCCCCCTTCCTGACCAGGCCATTTGTTTGCGTTATGGCGCTGCTAAACTTTAACTGACAATTGCTCGGTCATGCAACGCTGCACCCCCATGAAATTTACGTTCTTTTTCCCCCTCAAATAGAGCTTTTTTTCCATGGTATTTGATCACCTGTGCGGTTTGTTTTAATTTTTTGCGCTATAAACAAAGAGACCCTAAAACTTTTGAGAAAAAAAACCTATATTTTTTATGCTATTAAAATTTTTTTAAAAAATTTAAAAATCACATTTCTTCATAAATTTCAGCCAAAATGTATTCTGCTCCGTGTCTTTGCTAAAAAAAAAAATCCCAATACGTGTAAATTAATTGGTTTACGTGAAAGTTATAGTGACCCCCCTCCCCCCCAGTGTCAGAATGCCTCCGCAGTCCCGCTATAAGTTGCTGATCGCCGCCATTACTTTTAAAAAAATGTAAATTCCAGTATATATACAGCAATTTGTATATACGGTATACTGGAATTTTTTTATTTTTACACTAGTAATGGTGGCAATCAGCAACTTATAGCGGGACTGCAGCAGGTATTCTGACACTGGGGGGGGGGGGGGACTGACTAACTGTCACTGACACCATTACAGTGATCAGTGCTAATTAAAAGCACTGACACTGTTCTAATGGCACTGGGGGCAGGAAGGGGTTAACATCTGGGGAGATCAAAGGGTTAACTGTGTGCCGTGTGTGTTTTACTGTGTAAGCACGCTGCATTTTATGGCTGTACTATGCAGAGCCATACAAAGCAGTATGCTGGAGCTGACGGGAGAGATCTGTATTGTTTGCATATAGACCCCTCCCCCCGTCAGTGATACTCGGCAACCACCGTGCAATCTCCACCTGGGACCCGGTGATCGACAGCTGAAGCCACCAATGGCACCCCCTACCTGCTAGTACAAAATCATATATATATATACAGTGAGGAACAGAAGTATTTGAACAGCCTGCGATTTTGCAAGTTCTCCCACTTCTCCATCATGGAGGGTGTAACAGAAGCGTAGGCAGGACAGAGCACACGGGAAGATGGGGAACACACAAAACTTTAATTGAAGCAACAAATTGACAGACACTCAATAGGGAAATGGCAGGGAGGGTGATGTGTGCGCAGACCAGGGATGATTCCAGGCACGGGGGGTCTTCAGCGACAGACAGGCAATCTCCCCCCTAGGCTTGGGGCCTCAGCGAGCTCCCTCTGTGACTGGACAGCGGATTGAAGACTCGGGCAACAGGCGGCAATCTACCACTGGGCAGGGGTCTCAGGCAACAGGCAGCAACCTACCACTGGGCAGGGGCCTCGGACAACAGGCGGCAACCTACCACTGGGCAGGGGCCTCGGACAACAGGCGGCAACCTACCACTGGGCAGGGGCCTCGGACAACAGGCGGCAATCTACCCCTGGGCAGGGGCTTCGGGCAACAGGCGGCAACCTACCACTGGGCAGGGCCTCGGACAACAGGCGGCAACCTACCACTGGGCAGGGGCCTCGGACAACAGGCGGCAACCTACCACTGGGCAGGGGCCTCGGGCAACAGGCAGCAATCTACCCCTGGGCAGGGGCTTCGGGCAACAGGCGGCAACCTACCACTGGGCAGGGCCTCGGGCAACAGGTGGCAACCTACCACTGGGCAGGGGCCTCAGACAACAGGCGGCAACCTACCACTGGGCAGGGGCCTCGGACAACAGGCGGCAATCTACCACTGGGCAGGGGCTTCGGGCAACAGGCGGCAACCTACCACTGGACTCAAGCTGCAGAGACTGGCCACAGCACAGCTCCCACCCAGCTTTCTAGGGTCATTGGGTGCACGGGGACTCAACGGGTAGCGATTGCTCAAGCACTCAGGGGCACCACAGGTAGCTATACTCCGGGCATGCCATGAGGACACAGGTGGTCAGTGCACACACAGCGGGGCAGTTCGGAACACGGGTGGTCGGTGCACACAGCGGGGACAGTTCAGGACACGAGTGGTCGGTGCACACAGCAGGCACAGTTCAGGACACGGGTGGTCGGTGCACACAGCGGGGACAGTTCAGAACACAGGTGGTCAGTGCACACAACAGGAACAGTTCAGGACACAGGTGGTCAGTGCGCACAACAGGGGCAGTTCAGGACATGAGTGGTCGGTGCACACAGCGGGGACAGTTCAGAACACAGGTGGTCGGTGCACACAGCAGGGACAGTTCAGAACACGGGTGGTCAGTGCACACAGCGGGGACAGTTCAGAACACTGGTGGTCGGTGCACACAGCGGGGACAGTTCAGGACACAGGTGGCCAGTGCGCACAACAGGGACAGTTCAGGACACGAGTGGTCGGTGCACACAGCGGGGACAGTTCAGGACACTCATGGTAAGCAGCTTGCAGACCCTCAGAGGCAGGCGGCTCCAGACAGGGACGACCAGCGGTCAGTGTTCCAGGGACAACCAGTGATCAGCAGACAGCAGCAGCTCCCAGGGCACTCAGCAGCAGACAGCCTCCAGGGACACGCAGCCATGGACAGTGTGCAGGTTCCCTCAGCCGCAGCTTCCAGGACACTCAGCAGCAGACAGCATCCAGGGACACGCAGCCACGGACAGTGTGCAGGCTCCCTCAGCAGCAGCTCCCAGGGCACTCAGCAGCAGACAGGGTGCAAGGGTGCTCAGTAGACAGGCTTACAGACTGGAAGGGTCTCAGCTGTGGGGTCTGACCTTTGAGGAGAAGGCTCATGCAGAGCTGTGGAGACTCCCAACCCTGGGGTATTGTAGAGGGCTACAGTCCTGACCTTTTGGGGGTCTGCAGAGTGTGCAGGGGGGATGGCTGGGGAGGTTCAGTCCCCCTCACCCGAGCCTCTCAGCATCTTTCTGGGAGCAAGATGATTCCAGCAGCATGGGCAGGAACAAAAGGGAAGGGCTGCTTCCTGTGTGGGTCTCTTGAAGATCATGTGGGACGCGGCTAGGTTGCCTCGGCAACGGCTGGCCCAGCCCTGTCCATGGAAGCCCACAGACCTTCTAATGTACAAGGGGGAAGGGAGGGGTGGAGGGATATGGCGGGGGATGGGAGAGGCACTGGCAGTCCGTGACAGAGGGTCTGACATTCACATTGCAGGGGATTCCCACTCTGAGGACAGAATTCAGGAAATCACATTGTATGATTTGTAAAGAATGTATTTGTCTCGCACTTCTGAACAGAAGTATTTGAACCCCTGAGAAGATCCGTGTTAATATTTGGTACAGAAGCCTTTGTCTGCAATTACAGAGGTCAGACGTTCCCTGTAGTCCTTGGCCAGGTTTGCACTGCAACAGGGATTTTGGCCGACTCCTCCACACAGATCTCCTCTAGATCTGTCAGGTTTCCGGGTTGTCGCTGAGCAACATGGAGTTTCAGCTCCCTCCAAAGATGTTCTATTGGATTTAGGTCTGGAGACTGGCTAGGCCACTCCAGAACCCTGATATGCTTCTTACGGAGCCACTCCTTGGTTCTCCTGGCTGTGTGCTTCGGGTCGTTGTCATGTTGGAAGACCCAGCCACGACCCATCTTCAATGCTCTGACTGAGGGAAGGAGGTTGTTGCTGAAAATCTCACAATAAATGGCCCCATTCATCCTCTCCTTAATACAGTGCAGTCGTCCTGTCCCCTTCGCAGAAAAGCACCCCCAAAGCATGATGTTACCACCCCCATGCTTCACAGTAGGGATGGTGTTCTTGGGATGCAACTCATCCTTCTTTTTCCTCTAAACACGACGAGTAAAGTTTAGACCAAAAAGTTCTACTTTGGTCTCATCTGACCACATGACTTTCTCCCATGCCTCCTCTGGATCATCCAGATGGTCATTGGCAACCTTCAGACGGGCCTGGACATGTGATGACTTGAGCAGGGGAACCTTCCGTGCAATGCATGATTGGAAACCATGACGGCGGAGTGTTCTACCGACAGTGACCTTTGAAACTGGGGTCCCAGCTCTCTTCATGTAACTGACCAGCTCCTCCCTTGTAGTTCTGGGCTGATTCCTCACCTTTCTTATCATCAGTGATCCCCCACGAGGTGACATCTTGCATGGAGCCCCAGTCTGAGGGAGACTGACAGTTGTCTTTAGCCTCTTCCATTTTCTAACAATTGCTCCAACAGTTGATCTATTTTCACCAAGCTGCTTGGCAATTGCCCCGTAGCCCTTTCCAGCCTTGTGGAGGTCCACAATTTTGTCTCTGGTGTCTTTTTGATAGCTCTTTGGTCTTGCCCATGGTAGTAGTTGGCGTCTGACTGACTGTGGGGTGGACAGGTGTCTTTAAAGAGCTCAGACAGGTGCTACTAAGTTAGATTAATGAGTGGAGTAGAGGTGGACTTTTTAAAGGTGCAGTAACAGGTCTTTGAGAGCCAGAATTCTTGCTGTTTCTCAGGTGTTCAAATACTTCTGTTCAGCCGTGCGAGACAAATACATTCTTTACAAATCATACAATGTGATCTCCTGAATTCTGTCCTCAGAGTGGGAATGCACCTACAATGTGAATGTCAGACCCTCCATGATGGAGAAGTGGGAGAACTTGCAAAATTGCAGGGTGTTCAAATACTTATGTTCCTCACTGTATAAGGTGAGTGGATGACGGATTGGGGGGGGGGGGGTTGTGAAGAGATTGTTTGAAGAACTTAAAGTAGGGAGCGCCTTCCATGTCACTGAGGAGGGGGATTTAGTGCACTTGGCATTGTGGGGGACTTTCATCATTTTGCACATTCTTTATTCATACATTTTTATTGTGGGATGAGTTTTTGTATGTTAAATCCTTGGAGATCTACGTATTCATCATACATTGTTTGGCACTTTTTTTTGGCACATTTATTATGTTTTGTTTAAGAGTGATTATATTTATTTGAGGGATGTTACTTAATAATAGCTAATATTTGGGGGGGTTATTTATTTTGTTAATTATTTTTATGCAGCATTGTTTTTAGTGCATATGATTTGAATACTTATAGGAAGGGACCCGGGGGGAGGGGGAGTGTTAGGGGGGGCTACTTCTTAATCTTTTTAAGTTTTTCTGTGACATGTCTGAATAGAAGATCTTGGAGATGCAGACATCCCTCTTATGGGGTCTTTATGAATGAGAACATCTGATGCAAATACATGAAGCTCCTTGGTTGTTGTAATTCTGATGTTTGATGTCTTCTTCAGAATCAAACCTCTGATTGATCGATGAGCTCCTGGAATCGGTTTTCGGCTTTAGAAGTTTTCCTATGAGGATCTGGGGAGGTCTGGGGTAGGAGTGTTGTCTCTGCAGCATTGTATGGGGAAGCCCAATCCTCCCTTGTGGCCGAAGTTTTCAGAGACATTTATACAAAGAGAAGGATTTTGTATTAGACCCGATAAAAGAAAACATCCTGAAATTATTATCAGCTTATAACTTAAAGTCTGAACTGGGAACGGGATCTCATCAACTTTATCTAACATTAAAAAGGATTTTTGAAAATGCCAACAAAATGTATTTATTAATATAGCCGGATACATCTACATACAATATAATTAATGTGATCGTGATGCTGAAACAATGACATCACAGTCAGCATATAAAAGAACATGTTTAATATTTATGTTCCGGGAAGGTGGTTAGTGAAGTCTTCCTTCTCTGGAAGAGTGATGGGTGGTTCTGGTATCTGACACTTTAGGGTGTTTTCGATACTTTGCCCCCCCCCCCCCCCCCCCCCCCCCGGCCGCTGTGATTTTTCTTCATTGAAGATTTATATATAACAATGTTCCTTCTAAATTCACTACTAAAATACTAAAATCACCAATAATAGAGATAATGCCATAACTACAGGTAGCCCAGTGTTGCTCCATACATATCAGCGGATAACTGTCTTTGTATTCAGGTCAGGTCTGAGCAGAATTATGTAACATTTTGGTAAAAATATACATCCTAATAATCCTGCACTGGAGGTCAGTATGGCGAATACCTCCACAGCCACCATGTATTTCCCTCTGGTGCTCAGATAGGCCGGGATCATGGCAATCCAGACACTGCAGTACACCAGCATGCTGAAGGTGATGTACTTGGCCTCATTAAAACTGTCCGGTAATGTCCTGGCCATAAAAGCGATAATGAAGCTCACAGCTGCCAGAAGCCCCATATATCCCAGGACAGAGTAGAAGCGATAACTGAACCCTCATTACACTGAATGATGATCTTCCCCTGATAAGAGTGAGTGTCTCTATCCTGGAAGGGGGGAGAAATAGACAACCAAGTGACACAGATTATGACTTGGACCAGTGAGAAGACACAAATGATACAATTGGGCAGTTTGGTTCCCATCCATTTCCTCCAGGGACTCCCAGGTTTGGTGGCCTTAAAGGCAATACACACCATGATACTTTTGGCAAGTAGAGAAGAGACGGCAACTGAGAAGATGACACCAAAAGAGGTGACACGCAGCATGCAGGTCACATCTACTGGATGGCCGAGGAACAAGAAGACACAGAGGAAGCTCAGCATGATGGAGACCAGGAGAAGATAGCTCAGGTTCCGGTTATTGGCTTTAACAATGGGGGTGTCCCGGTAATATATAAATATCCCCAATATTAAACCAGTCAGAAGGCAACAGAGGATGGAGACAGCTGAAAATACTGCAACAATGGTGTCACCAGTGTAGGAGAGAAATTCCACCACTCTTGGAACACACCGATCCTTCTTCTCATTTGGCCATTCATCATCAGGACATTTCATGCAGTTTTCACTGTCTGCAGGAAGAACAATACAAACACAATGAGCATCGGGGTCAGGGCATTATTATTGGTTTTATAAAAAGCTAAAAGCATACTGACAAACACAAGTAATATATAGCGCATAAAATCAACACTTGTGGCACTGAGGATGTGAAGACCCAAGTGGACCCAACGCCAGAAGATGCGCTGTCCAAAAACCAAAACATCTTTCCGCATTTCGAGAGTACCCCTCTTCATCAGAGATCTTTATTCAACCAATAAACCCACAGGAATAATGCACTCGGCTGAGGCGCACTTTCTCTTTTGTTTGGTTTAGATGCTTATTAAGATCAAGCATGATCAGTGATGGGCCAGTATAACATCTTCAGGTACTGATTCCATTTCAGTCTTTGCAGATGACACCAAGCTGTGCCGGGGAATAACGTCCTTACTAGAGATGAGCGAATCGAAGTAGGCAAAGTGGAATTCGAGTCGAATATCGGAAAAATTTCGATTCACGCCGAATCCGAAAAATAGCCTACTTCGGACGCGCGAATCAAAATTTTTCCGAAATGGCGGCGGACATGTGCGGCGACGGAGCGGGGATGTCTGGGAAGGCGCGCAGACAAGGCGCGCTGACCCATAATGCATTCCTTAATGACATGTGATCGCATCAGCCAATCAGCAGCCAGCCAGCCAGCACTGTGTAATGGTCGAGCTATAAATAGCGGCCATTTTGGAATTCTTCATTTGCCTGCAGTCATTGAACAGAGGCAGACCACTCTGTATTAGGGACAGAGTTAGGGCCACAGAAAACGTTACTTGGGGACAGAGAAACGTTACTTAGGGACAGAGAACCATTACTCAGGGACACAGACTTGTTAATGAGGGCCACAGAATCGTTACTTAGGGACAAAGAAACGCTAGTTAGGGCCACAGAATTCTTACTCAGGGACAGACAGAATTGTTACTGAGGGCCACAGAAACGTTATTAGGGCCACAGAATTGTTACTCAGGGATAGACAGAATTGTTACTGAGTGCCAGAGAATTGTTACTTAGGGCCACAGAACTTTAGTTAGGGCCACAGAATTGTTACTCAGGGACAGACACAGAATTGTTACTGAGGGCCACAGAACTGTTACTTAGGGCCACAGAAACTTTAGTTAGGGCCACAGAATTGTTACTCAGGGACAGACAGAATTGTTACTGAGGGCCACAGAACTGTTACTTAGGGCCACAGAATTGTTACTCGCACAGACACAGAATTGTTACTCAGGGACACAGAATTGTTACTGAGGGCCACAGAACTGTTACTTAGGGCCACAGGAATTGTTACTCGCACAGACACAGAATTGTTACTCAGGGACACAGAATTGTTACTGAGGGCCACAGAACTGTTACTTAGGGCCACAGAATTGTTACTCGCACAGACACAGAATTGTTACACAGGGACACAGAATTGTTACTGAGGGCCACAGAACCGTTACTTAGGGCCACATAATTGTTACTCAGGGACACAGAATTGTTACTGAGGGCCACAGACTCTTACTTAGGGCCAAAGAATTGTTACTTGCACAGACACAGAATTGTTACTCAGGGACACAGAACTGTTACTGAGGGCCACAGAACTGTTACTTAGGGCCACAGAATTGTTACTCGCACAGACACAGAATTGTTACTCAGGGACACAGAATTGTTACTGAGGGCCACAGAAATGTTACTTAGGGCCACAGAATTGTTACTCGCACAGACACAGAATTGTTACTCAGGGACACAGAATTGTTACTGAGGGCCACAGAACTGTTTCTTAGGGCCACAGAATTGTTACTCGCACAGACACAGAATTGTTACACAGGGACACAGAATTGTTACTGAGGGCCACAGAACCGTTACTTAGGGCCACAGAATTGTTACTCGCACAGACACAGAATTGTTACACAGGGACACAGAATTGTTACTGAGGGCCACAGAACCGTTACTTAGGGCCACAGAATTGTTACTCAGGAACAGAACTGTTACTGAGGGCCACAGAACTGTTACTTAGGGCCACAGAATTGTTACTCGCACAGACACAGAATTGTTACACAGGGACACAGAATTGTTACTGAGGGCCACAGAACCGTTACTTAGGGCCACAGAATTGTTACTCGCACAGACACAGAATTGTTACACAGGGACACAGAATTGTTACTGAGGCACAGAACCGTTACTTAGGGCCACAGAATTGTTACTCAGGGACACAGAATTGTTACTGAGGGCCACAGAACTGTTACTTAGGGCCACAGAATTGTTACTCGCACAGACACAGAATTGTTACTCAGGGACACAGAACTGTTACTGAGGGCCACAGAACTGTTACTTAGGGCCACAGAATTGTTACTCGCACAGACACAGAATTGTTACTCAGGGACACAGAATTGTTACTAAGGGCCACAGAACCGTTACTTAGGGCACATAAACGTTAATCAGGGACACAGAATTGTTACTGAGGGCCACAGAACCGTTACCTTGGGGCCACAGAAACGTTAATCAGGGACACAGAATTGTTACTGAGGGCCACAGAACCGTTACTTAGGGCCACAGAATTGTACTCAGGACAGACACAGAATTGTTCTTGAGGACACAGAATTGTTACTGAGGGCCACAGAACCGTTACTTAGGGCCACATAAACGTTAATCAGGGACACAGAATTGTTACTGAGGGCCACAGAACCGTTACTTAGGGCCACAGAAACGTTAATCAGGGACACAGAATGTTACTGAGGGGCCACAGAACTGTTACTTAGGGCCACAGAATTGTTACTTGCACAGACACAGAATTGTTACTCAGGGACACAGAATTGTTACTGAGGGCCACAGAACTGTTACTTAGGGCCACAGAATTGTTACTCGCACAGACACAGAATTGTTACTCAGGGACACAGAATTGTTACTGAGGGCCACAGAACTGTTACTTAGGGCCACAGAATTGTTACTCGCACAGACACAGAATTGTTACACAGGGACACAGAATTGTTACTGAGGGCCACAGAACTGTTACTTAGGGCCACAGAATTGTTACTCGCCAGACACAGAATTGTTACTCATGGACACAGAATTGTTACTGAGGGCCACAGAACTGTTACTTAGGGCCACAGAATTGTTACTCGCACAGACACAGAATTGTTACACAGGGACACAGAATTGTTACTGAGGGCCACAGAACCGTTACTTAGGGCCACAGAATTGTTACTCAGGGACACAGAATTGTTAGTGAGGGCCACAGAACTGTTACTTAGGGCCACAGAATTGTTACTCGCACAGACACAGAATTGTTACTCAGGGACACAGAACTGTTACTGAGGGCCACAGAACTGTTACTTAGGGCCACAGAATTGTTACTCGCACAGACACAGAATTGTTACTCAGGGACACAGAACTGTTACTGAGGGCCACAGAACTGTTACTTAGGGCCACAGAATTGTTACTCGCACAGACACAGAATTGTTACTCAGGGACACAGAACTGTTACTGAGGGCCACAGAACCATTACTTAGGGCCACAGAATTGTTACTCGCACAGACACAGAATTGTTACTCAGGGACACAGAATTGTTACTGAGGGCCACAGAACCGTTACTTAGGGCCACATAAACGTTAATCAGGGACACAGAATTGTTACTGAGGGCTACAGAACCGTTACTTAGGGCCACAGAATTGTTACTCAGGGACACAGAATTGTTACTGAGGGCCACAGAAACTGTTACTTAGGGCCACAGAATTGTTACTCGGACAGACACAGAATTGTTACTCAGGGACACAGAATTGTTACTGAGGGACACATAATCGTTGAATTAAGGAGTATGTCAGACAACATGCAGAGGAGTGGCAGAGGAGGCAATGTTTTAGGAGCGAGCAGACGTGGCAGCAGAGGAAGGGGTCGAGGCAGCACTATTCGCAGCCAGAGGCCAGTGCTCCCGGTGTCATCCAGCGGTCGTGTCTCCACCGACAACCCTGCCGTCATTGATTGGTTGGCTCGGTCGTCTTCCTCTTCCCAGGTCACCTCTGACACCTACAGCCAACGGTCGGTGGGTACGTCAGACACAACCGTTAGTTGGCATGGCCCGGGAGCAAGCCCACTGAAATCACGTGTCCTCTACCTGCCCCTGTCCTTTGCTGTTCCCTCACCAAGCGAAGTATCGCATGCTGTGGGCTCAGCCCCACTGTACAGTGAGGAAGAGCTAACAGAGGGCGGTCAGGAACGGGGGGAGACATCCGCCTTTTCAGCAGCCAGGCGAAGAAGTAGTGGCGAGGAGAGTGGCTCGGTAGCCGGTCTAGAGACAGGTCTGTCTCCTGACCCAGACGCAGCCGATGGGGCTAGTAGTGAGGCGGAGACCCTACTTGATGATGAG